>NC_041392.1:205963705-206013464 GCF_002162155.2 Triticum dicoccoides
GGCCCCCTGTTGCTCCACCGACGTACTTCTTCCTCCTATATATATCCACGTACCCCCAAACGATCAGGGAAGGAGCCAAAACCCTAATTCCACCGCCATAAATTTCTGTATCCATGAGATCCCATCTTGGGGCCTGTTCCGGAGCTTCGCCGGAGGGGGCATCGATCACGGAGGGCTTCTTCATCAACACCATAGCCCCTCCAATGAAGTGTGAGTAGTTTACCTCAGACCTACGGGTCCATAGTTAGTAGCTAGATGGCTTCTTCTCTCTTTTTGGATCCCAATACAATGTTCTCCCCCTCTCTTGTGGAGATCTATTCGATGTAATCTTCTTTTTGCGGTGTGTTTGTTGAGACCGATGAATTGTGGGTTTATGATCAAGTCTATCTACGAATAATATTTGAATCTTCTCTGAATTCTTTTATGTATGATTGGTTATCTTTGCAAGTCTCTTCGAATTATCAGTTTGGTTTGGCCTACTAGATTGATCTTTCTTGCAATGGTAGAAGTGCTTAGCTTTGGGTTCAATCTTGCGGTGTCCTTTCCCGGTGACAGTAAGGGCAGCAAGGCACATATTGTATTATTGCCATCGAGGATAACAAGATGGGGTTTTCTTCATATTGCATGAGTCTATCCCTCTACATCATGTCATCTTGCTTAAGGCGTTACTCTGTTTTTAACTTAATACTCTAGATGCATGCTGATAGCGGTCGATGAGTGGAGTAATAGTAGTAGATGCAGGCATGAGTCGGTCTACTTGTCTGGGACGTGATGGCTATATACATGATCATACTTAGATATTCTCATAACTATGCTCAATTCTGTCAATTGCTCAACAGTAATTTGTTCACCCACCGTAGAATACTTATGCTCTCCAGAGAAGCCACTAGTGAAACCTATGGCCCCGGGTCTATCTTTATCATATCAATCTCCTACTACTTAGTTATTTACTTTGCTATTTACTTTGCCTTTATTTTACTTTGCATCTTTATCATAAAAATACCAAAAATATTATCTTATCATATCTACCAGATCTCACTCTCGTAAGTGGCCCTATAGGGATTGACAACCCCTATTTGTGTTGGTTGCGAGGATTTATTTGTTTTGTGCAGGTGCGAGGGACTCGCGCATAGCCTCCTACTAGATTGATACCTTGGTTCTCAAAAACTGAGGGAAATACTTACGCTACTTTGCTGCATCATCCCTTCCTCTTCAAGGAAAACCAACGCAGTGCTAAAAGAGGTAGCAAGAAGGATTTCTGGCGCCGTTGCCAGGGAGGTCTACGCAAAAGTCAACATACCAAGTACCCATCACATACCCTTATCTCCCGCATTACATTATTTACCATTTGCCTCTTGTTTTCCTCTCCCCCACTTCACCCTTGCCGTTTTATTTGCCCTCTCTCTCTCTCTATCCTCCCTCTATTTGCCTCCTTTTGTCCGTTTGCTTTTTGTTTGCTTGTGTGTTAGTTTGCTTGCTTGTCACGATGGCTCAAGATAATACTAAATTGTGTGACTTCACCAATACCAACAACCATGATTTTATTAGCACCCCGATTGCTCCTCTTACCGATGCTGAATCTTGTGAAATTAATGCTGCTTTGCTGAATCTTGATATGAAAGATCTGTTCTCCGGCCTTCCTAGTGAAGATGCCGCTACCCATCTAAATAGCTTCGTTGATTTGTTGGACATGCAAAAGAAGAAAGATGTGGATAATGATATTGTTAAATTGAAGCTATTTCCTTTTTCGCTTAGAGATCGTGCTAAAGCTTGGTTTTCGTCTTTGCCTAAATATAGTATTGATTCATGGAACAAGTGCAAAGATGCTTTTATCTCTAAGTATTTTCCTCCTGCTAAGATCATCTCTCTTAGAAACGATATTATGAATTTTAAGCAACTTGATCATGAACATGTTGCACAAGCTTGGGAGAGAATGAAATTAATGATACGTAATTGCCCTTCTCATGGTTTAAATTTGTAGATGATTATACAAAAATTTTATGCCGGATTGAATTTTGCTTCTAGAAATCTTTTAGATTCGGCCGCGGGGGGCACTTTTATGGAAATCACTTTAGGAGAAGCTACTAAACTCCTAGATAATATTATGGTTAATTATTCTCAATGGCATACTGAAAGATCTACTAATAAAAAGGTGCATGCGATAGAAGAAATTAATGTTTGGAGTGGAAAGATGAATGAACTTATGAAATTATTTGCTAATAAGAGTGTTTCTTCTGATCGTAATGGTATGCCCTTGTCTACTTTGATTGAGAATAATAATGAATCTATGGATGTGAATTTTGTTGGTAGGAACAATTTTGGTAACAACGCATATAGAGGACATTTCAACCCTAGGCTTTATCCTAGTAATTCCTCTAATAATTATGGTAATTCCTACAACAATTCTTATGGAAATTATAATAATATGCCCTCTGATTTTGAATCTAATATTAAAGAATTTATTACTTCGCAAAAGAATTTTAATGATATGATTGAAGAAAAAGTGCTTAAGGTTGATGATTTGGCTTGGAACGTTGATAGAATTAATCTTGATGTTGATTCTTTGAAACTTAGATCTATTCCACCTAAGCATGATATAAATGAGTCTCTCAAACCCATGAGAATTTCCATTGATGAGTGCAAAGAAAGAACCGCTAGGATGCGTGCTAAGAAAGTTGCCTTTATAAGAGCGTGTTCTTCTAGTTTCTATGCAAATAAAGATGAAGATCTAAAAGTTATTGATGTGTCCCCTATTAAATCTTTGTTTTGCAATATGAATCTTGATAATGATGGGACTGAATATGATCCACCTTTACCTAGAAGGTGTTCCAAGAATTCGGAATTTGTTGATCTTGATGCTAAATTTGATAAAAGTGGGATTGAAGAAATTAAAACCCTAGATGTTGCTAAACACACTATTATGGATTTCAAGGAATTTAACTATGAAAATTTCTCTTTGATTTATTGTATTTCCTTGTTGCAATTTGTGCTAAATTCTCCTCACGCTTATAGTCAAAATAAAGCGTTTACTTAACATATTGTTGATGCCTTGGTGCAATCTTATGAAGAAAAACTTGAATTGACTTTATGATGAGTGGGAACCAACTATTAAAATTAAAATTAAATATCATGAATGCTATGCTTTATGTGATTTGGGTGCTAGTGTTTCCATGATTCCAAAGACTTTGTGTGATTTGTTAGGTTTCCGTGATTTTGATGATTGCTCTCTAAACTTGCACCTTGAGCATTCCACTATTAAGAAACCTATGGGAAGAATTAATGATGTTATTATTGTTGCAAATAGGAATTATGTGCCCATAGATTTTTTTGTTCTTGACATAGATTGCAATCCTTCATGTCCTATTATTCTTGGTAGACCTTTCCTTAGAACGATTGGTGCAATTATTGATATGAAGGAAGGAAATATTAGATTCCAATTTACATTAAGGAAAGTCATGGAACACTTTCCTAGAAAGAAAATTAAATTACCTTATGAATCTATTATGAGAGCCACTTATGGATTGCCTACCAAAGATGGCAATACCTAGATCCATTCTTGCTTGTTATGCCTAGCTAGGGGCGTTAAACGATAGCGCTTGTTGGGAGGCAACCCAATTTTATTTTTATTCCTTGCTTTTTTCTCCTGTTTAGTAATAAATAAATTATCTAGACTCTGTTTCGGTTGTGTTTTTTGTGTTTAATTAGTTTTTGTGCCAAGTAGAACCGTTGGGAAGACTTGGGGAAAGTCTTGTTGAACTTGCTGTAAAAAACAGAAACTTTAGCGCTTACGAGAACTGCTGTCATTTTTATTTGGAACGTGATATTTAGTTAATTATTTTTGCAGATGATTAATAGATAAATTCCTCACGTCCAGCAATTTATTTTAGAATTTTTGGGTTCCAGATCTTGCGGTAGATACAGATTACTACAGACTGTTCTGTTTTTGACAGATTCTGTTTTTCGTGTGTTGTTTGCTTATTTTGATGAATCTATGGCTAGTAAAATAGTTTATGTACCATAGAGAAGTTAGAATACAGTAGGTATAATAAACATATAAATAAATAATGAGTTAATTACAGTAACTTGAAGTGGTCTTTTGTTTTCTTTGGCTAACGGAGCTCACGAGATTTTCTACTTTATTCTGTTGTGAAGTTTCCAAGTTTTGGGTAAAGATTTGATGGATTATGGAACAAGGAGTGGCAAGAGCCTAAGCTTGGGGATGCCCATGGTTCCTCCAAGATAATCTAAGGACACCTAAAAGCCAAAGCTTGGGGATGCCCCGGAAGGCATCCCCTCTTTCGTCTACTTCTATCGGTAACTTTACTTGGAGCTATATTTTTATTTACCACATGATATGTGTTTTGCTTGGAGCGTCTTGTATTATGTGATTCTTTGCTTGTTAGTTTACCACAATCATCCTTTCTGTACACACCTTTTGAGAGAGCCATACATGATTTGGAATTTGTTAGAATACTCTATGTGCTTCGCTTATATCTTTTGAGTTATATAATTTTGCTCTAGTGCTTCACTTATATTTTTTAGAGCACGGTGGTGGATTTGTTTTATAGAAACTATTGATCTCTCATGCTTCATTTAGATTATTTTGAGAGTCTTAATAGCATGGTAATTTTCTTAAAATCCTAATATGCTTGGTATGCAAGATTAATAATAAAACTTTCTTATGAGTGTGTTGAATACTAAGAGAGGTTTGATGCTTGATGATTGTTTTGAGACATGGAGGTAATAATATCAAAGTCGTGCTAGTTGAGTAGTTGTGAAATTGATAAATACTTGTGTTGAGGTTTGCAAGTCCCGTAGCATGCACGTATGGTAAACGTTATGCAACAAATTTGAAACATGAGGTGTTATTTGATTGTCTTCCTTATGAGTGGCGGTCGGGGACGAGCGATGGTCTTTTCCTACCAATCTATCCCCGTAGGAGCATGCGCGTAGTACCGAGGTTTTTGATGACTTGTAGATTTTTGCAATAAGTATGTGAGTTCTTTATGACTAATGTTGAGTCCATGGATTATACACACTCTCACCCTTCCATCCTTGCTAGCCTCTTCGGTACCGTGCATTGCCCTTTCTCACATTGAGAGTCGGCGCAAACTTCGCCGGTGCATCCAAACCCCGTGATATAATACGCCCTTTCACACATAAACCTCCTTATATCTTCCTCAAAACAGCCGCCATACCTACCTATTGTGGCATTTCCATAGCCATTCTGAGATATATTGCCATGCAACTTTCCATCATTCCGTTCATCATGACACATTCATCATTGTCATATTGCTTAGCATGGTCATGTAGTTGACATAGTATTTGTGGCAAAGCCACCATTCATAATTCTTTCATACATGTCACTCTTGGTCCATTGCATATCCCGGTACACCGCCAGAGGCATTCATATATAGTCATCTTTGTTCTAGTATCGAGTTGTAATCATTGAGTTGTAAATAAATAGCAGTGTGATGATCATCATTTTCTAGAGCATTGTCCCAAGTGAGGAATATATAAAAAAGAGAAAGGCCATAAAAACAGAAAAGAGAAGGCCCCCAAAAAAGAGAAAGGCCATAAAAAAGAAAAGGCCCAAAAAAAGAGAAAAGAAAAAATGAGAGAAAAAGAGAGAAGGGACAATGTTACTATCCTTTGCCACACTTGTGCTTCAAAGTAGCACCATGATCTTCATAGTAGAGAGTCTCTCATGTTATCACTTTCATATACTAGTGGGAATTTTTCATTATAGAACTTGGCTTGTATATTCCAACAATGGGCCTCCTCAAGTGCCCTAGGTCTTCATGAGCAAGCAAGTTGGATGCACACCCACTAGTTTCTTTTGTTGAGCTTTCATACATTTTATAGCTCTAGTGCATCCGTTGCATGGCAATCCCAAATCCTTGTGTTAACATAAATCGGTGGGTATCTCCATAGCCCATTGATTAGCCTCGCCGATGTAAGACTTCCTCCTTTTTTGTCTTCTCCACATAACCCCCATCATTATATTCTATTCCACCTATAGTGCTATGTCCATGGCTCGCGCTCATATATTGCGTGAAAGTTCATAGGTTTGAGATTACTAAAGTATGAAACAATTGCTTGGATTGTCATCGGGGTTGTGCATGATGATAGCATTCTTGTGTGACGAAAATGAAACATGACTAAACCATACGATTTTGTAGGGATGAACTTTCTTTGGCCATGTTATTTTGAGAAGACATAATTGCTTAGTTAGTATGCTTGAAGTATTATCATTTTTATGTCAATATGAACTTTTCTCTTGAATCTTTCGGATCTGAATATTCATACCACAATTAAGAAGAATTACATTAAAATTATGCCAAATAGCACTCCGCATCAAAAATTCTGTTTTTATCATTTACCTACTCGAGGATGAGCAGGAATTAAACTTGGGGATGCTTGATACATCTCCAACGTATCTATAATTTTTGATTGCTCCATGCTATATTGTCTACTGTTTTGGACATTATTGGGATTTATTATCCACTTTTATATTATTTTTGGGACTAACCTATTAACCAGAGGCCCAACCCAAAATTGTTGTTTTTTTTGCCTGTTTTAGGGTTTCGAAGAAAAGGAATATCAAACGGAGTCCAAACGGAATGAAACCTTCGGGAACATGATTTTCACATCGAATACAACTCAGGAGACTTGGACCCTACGTCAAGACACGTAACAGGAGGCCACGAGGAAGGGGGGCGCGCCTACACCCTAGGCGCGCCCTCCACCCTCGTGGACCCCCTGTTGCTCCACCGACGTACTTCTTCCTCCTATATATATATCCACGTACCCCCAAACGATCAGGGAAGGAGCCAAAACCCTAATTCCACCACCGTAACTTTCTGTATCCACGAGATCCCATCTTGGGGCCTGTTCCGGAGCTCCACCGGAGGGGGCATCGATCACGGAGGGCTTCTTCATCAACACCAGCCCCTCCGATGAAGTGTGAGTAGTTTACCTCAGAACTACGGGTCCATAGTTAGTAGCTAGATGGCTTCTTCTCTCTTTTTGGATCTCAATGCAATGTTCTCCCCCTCTCTTGTGGAGATCTATTCGATGTAATCTTCTTTTTGTGGTGTGTTTGTTGAGATCGATGAATTGTGGGTTTATGATCAAGTCTATCTACGAATAATATTTGAATCTTCTTTGAATTCTTTTATGTATGATTTGTTATCTTTGCAAGTCTCTTCGAATTATCAGTTTGGTTTAGCCTACTAGATTGATCTTTCTTGCAATGGGAGAAGTGCTTAGCTTTGGGTTCAATCTTGCGGTGTCCTTTCCCGGTGACAGTAAGGGCAGCAAGGCACATATTGTATTGTTGCCATCGAGGATAACAAGATGGGGTTTTCTTCATATTGCATGAGTCTATCCCTCTACATCATGTCATCTTGCTTAAGGCGTTACTCTATTTTTAACTTAATACTCTAGATGCATGCTAGATAGCGGTCGATGAGTGGAGTAATAGTAGTAGATGCAGGCAGGAGTCGGTCTACTTGTCTCAGACGTGATGCCTATATACATGATCATACCTAGATATTCTCATAACTATGCTCAATTCTGTCAATTGCTCAACAGTAATTTGTTCACCCACCGCAGAATACTTATGCTCTCGAGAGAAGCCACTAGTGAAACCTATGGCCCCTGGGTCTATCTTTAACATATCAATCTCCTACTACTTAGTTATTTACTTTGCTATTTACTTTGCCTTTATTTTACTTTGCATCTTTATCATAAAAATACCAAAAATATTATCTTATCATATCTACCAGATCTCACTCTCATAAGTGACCCTATAGGGATTGGCAACCCCTATTTGCGTTGGTTGCGAGGATTTATTTGTTTTGTGTAGGTGCGAGGGACTCGCGCGTAGCCTCCTACTGGATTGATACCTTGGTTCTCAAAAACTGAGGGAAATACTTACGCTACTTTGCTGCATCATCCCTTCCTCTTCAGGGAAAACCAACGCAGTGCTAAAAGAGGTAGCAACAAGGAAGACAACTTAATGGGTTATGTTTTCCTATATCTGAAATGTTATATTGTCTTGGATAATCCAACATGTTGATCTTGCCTTTCCATCTCATGCTAGCCAAATTCTTTGCACCAAGTAGAAATACTACTTGTGCTTCCAAACATTCCTTAAACCAGTTTTGCCATGAGAGTCCACCATACCTACCTATGGATTGTGTAAGATCCTTCAAGTAAGTTGTCATCGGTGCATGCAATACAAATTTCTCTTTAAATATGTATGATCTATTAGTGTGAAGAAAATAAGCTTTATACGAACTTGTGATAGGGAAGAAATAAAAGTGACGGACTGCATAGTAAAGGTCTTTATCACAAGAGGCAATATAAAGTGATGTTCTTTTGCATTAAGATTTTGTGCATTCAACCATAAAAGCTAATGACAACCTCTGCTTCCCTCTGCGAAGGGCCTATCTTTTACTTGTACCTTCTACCCTTATACAAGAGTCAGACTGATCATCACCTTTCCTTTTTACACTTTTTCCTTTGGCAAGCACTTTGTGTTGGAGCGATCCATATATATATATATATATCCACTTGGATGTAGGTTTTCATAAATTATTATTGTTGACATTACCCTTGAGGTAAAAGGTCGGGAGGCGAAACTATAAACCCATATCATTCTCTGTGTCCGATTAAAACTTGGAACCCATAAATATCACGTGAGTGTTAGCAATTGTGAAAGATTAAATGATAGTTGAGTATGTGGAGTTTCCTTAACCAAAGCTCTTACATAGACCCTTCCCAAAAATAAGATGAATTGCAATTGTTTGATGACTAAGAGCATGGTTTGTTAGTTTTCAAGAAAGTTTATGATCTATACTTTAACATGTGAATAGCTTGTTACTTGATCATGAGAAGTTTTATGAGTTGAGCTACTCTTATGATATATAATGATGCTAGAAAAAGTGATTGGAACTATCATTGATCAAACTCATGCACTTGCTAGCATTCACACTTCATAAATTATTTCTTTTATCATTTACCTACTTGAGGACGAGCAGGAATTAAGCTTGGGGATGTTGATACGTCTCCAACATATCAATAATTTATGAAGTATTCATGCTATTATATTATCCAACTTAGATGTTTTATATGCATTTATATGCTATTTTATATGATTTTTGGGACTACCTATTAACCTAGAGCCCAGTGCCAGTTTTATGTTTTCCCCTTGTTTTTGTGTATTGCAGAAAAGGAATACCAAACGGAGTCCAATTGACGTGCCAATTTTTGATGATTTTTTATGGACCAAAAGAAGCCCCCGGAGTAAAAGAGTTGGGCCAGAAGAGTCCAGAGTCGTCCATGAGGGTGGGGGACGTGCCCCACCCTACTAGGCGTGGGCCCCCTATCTCGTGGATGACTCGGAGACCCCCTTGACGTGAAACCAACGCCAAAAATCCCTATAAATATAGAAATCCCCAGAAAATAACCTAGATCAGTAGTTCCACCGCCGCAAGCCTCTGTAGCCACAAGAAATCAATCTAGGCCCTCTCTGGCACCCTGCCGGAGGGGGCCATCATCACCGGAGGCTATGGGGGAGGATCTCGAAGGGGCCATCATCTTCATGAAGGCCAAGGACCAGAGGGAGAACCTCTCCCCATCCAGGGGGAGGACATGGAGGAGGAAGCACAAGGGGGAGAACCTCTCCTCCTCTCTATCGGTGGCGCCAAAGTGCCATCGGGAGGGGAATCATCGCCGCGGTGATCGTCTTCATCAACATCACCATCATCATCACCATCCTCATCTCTTTTACACGGTCCACTCTCCCGCACCCCGATGTAATCCCTACTTGAACATGGTGCTTTATGCCACATATTATGATGCAATGATGTGTTGCCCTCCTATGATATTTTGAGTAGATATCCTTTGTCTTTGGGTTGATTGATGATCTAGATTGGTACGAGTTGTATGTTTTATTTTGGTGCTTTCCTATTGTGCCCTCCGTGTCGCACAAGTGTGAGGGAATTCTCGCTGTAGCATGTTGCAATACGTTCATTATTCGCTTATAGTGGGTTGCTTGAGTGACAGAAGCATAAACCCGAGTAAGGGGGTTGTTGCGTATGGGATAAAGGGGACTTGATGCTTTAATGCTATGATTGGGTTTTACCTTAATGATCTTTATTAGTTGCGGATTCTTGCTAGAGTTCCAATCATAAGTGCATATGATCCAAGAAGAGGAAGTATGTTATCTTATGCCTCTCCCTCATATGAAATTGCAATGACGATTATCGGTCTTGTTAACAATTGCCTAGGATAATTCCGCACACCGAACCATCATTATTCCACACTCGCTATTTATTATATTTAGTAATATATTCGAACTTTATGATAACAACACCTACTTTTATATTTTAGCTCTCCGATACCATGCAAGGCTATCCTCTTCATGCCCACAACATAGTTTTATTTCTCGTTTCTAGTCGGAAGCAAACGTTCGGTGTACATAGAGTCGTATCTGTGGAAGATAGGACTTGAGAGAATATTGATCTTACCTTTAGCTCCTTATGGGTTCGACACTCCATACTTAGCACTTCCACCATTGGGAATTTCTACGATGATTCCTTGCACTTGGGATTATCAAGCTCTTTTCTGGCGCTGTTGCCAGGGAGCAATAGCGCGGGGTTGATATTCTCGTGTGTGCTTGTTTGCTTTCTTCACAAAGTAGATTTTGTTTTCCTTTTTTGTTTCTGTTTAGTTGTGGGTGAAACATACAAATAAAATTTTAAATAATGAAAATATAAAACGAATTTACTTGCCTCTCATGCCTAAAAAGTTTTTCAATAAAAGAAGTGATTGGAAGATTATGCATTGAAGAAATGAGGGTCGACCTTGAGCACTTGTGTTCATGCTCATGGAAAAAATGTAAAAAAATTCATGGAAGCTTCTATGAAAATAACTATCCCCTTGTATATATCCATTGTATTATAAAAATAATGTGCCAAGCTTCGGTTTTAGGATGATTAGATTGCTTGTTTATTATGTTCAGTACAAAAACAGAAACTTTGGCTGTAGCGCGTGATTTTACATTTTTTTACTGGAAAGTCAAATGGGTCTGAAACTTTTTGCACATTACTTATGTATAAATTTTTTAAATTTTTGTATTTTATTAGAAGTTTTTGGAATTACAGAAGTTTACTAAACTTCCAGATTACTACAGACTGTCCTGTTTTTGACAGATTCTGTTTTCTACGAGTTGTTCGCTTATTTTGATGAATCTGTGGGTAGTATCGGGGGCTATGAACCATGGTGAAGTTGGAATACAATACATATAGTTCTAATATGAAATAGGAATAAGTTTGCAATAGTACCTAAAGGTAGTGATTTGCTTTATTACACTAACGGATCTCACAAAGTTTTTGTTAAAGTTTTGTGTGGATGAA
This sequence comes from Triticum dicoccoides, assembly GCF_002162155.2. Lineage (NCBI taxonomy): Eukaryota > Viridiplantae > Streptophyta > Magnoliopsida > Poales > Poaceae > Triticum > Triticum dicoccoides. The sequence goes on from NC_041392.1 coordinate 205,975,132, forward strand.
GTGTTTGAAGATCGAGGAGCTATCAATATGAGAAGAATAAAGAGAGGCAAGAGCTAAATCTTGGGCATTCCCAAGGCACCCCAAGTAAATATTTCAAGGATACTCAAGCATCTAAGCTTGGGGATGCCCCGGTTGGCATCCCATCTTTCTTCTTCAACAATTATCGATATACCTCGGTTTTTGTTTTGATCACATAATTTGTGTCCTTTCTGTTTTTGTTTTTCCTTTAAGAACCATGCTAGTATAAGATCGACATTTATTGTTTTATAGAATACTTCATGTTCTTCACTTATATCTTTTAAGTATGATCTTATAGAATTGCTCTTTGTGCTTCACTTAATCATTTTGAGTATGGTTTTATAGAATACTTCGTGTGCTTCACTTATATATTTTCAGCTTGGATATTGGTTAGTCTATATTAATTTTAGAATGCTCCATGAACTTCACTTATATATTTTGGAGTATGAATAATACTATCATCTAAAGTGGATTTAGAAGAAGTTTGCTCCCACTATTCCGAATGAGGAGAATTTTGCTTATGTGGAGAGTAGTAAAATTTCTATGCTCATAGATCATGAAAAGAATGCTTTATGAGATGGTTATATTGTTGAACTCATTTATGATGCTACTGAAAATTATTATGAGGGAGGAATACATGTTTGTAGGAGTTACAATAATATCAAGTTTCCTCTCTATATGCCTAAAGTTTTGAAGTTCTACTTGTTTTTCCTTCCTATGCTAGTTGATTCTTGTTCCTATAAATTATGTGCTCACAAAATACCTAGGCATAGGAAGTGGGTTAGATTTAAATGTGCTGGTCATACTCTTCATGATGCTCTCTTTATGTTTCAATTCTTATCTTTTATGTGAGCATCATTGAAATCATCATGCCTAGCTAAAAGGCATTAAAGAAAAGCGCTTGTTGGGAGACAACCCAATATTTACCCTTACGGTTTTTGTGTGTTCTCATGATTAAGATACTGTAGTGATCATGTTTTATAGATTTTGTTTCAATAAAGTGCCAAGTAAGACCTTTGGGAAGACTTGGGTGAAAGTTAATGTGATCTTGCTGTAAAAAACAGAAACTTTGCGCTCACAAGTTTAGCTGCCATTTTTGATAGAAGAGCGCTTTGGTGCTGATTATTTTTGAAGAAGTTTAATAGAAAAATTCCTCAGGTCCACCAATTTATTTCATAATTTTTTGAGTAGCAGATGTATGGTTGTTGTTCAGATCATTACAGACTGTTCTATTTCTGACAGATTCTGTTTTCGTTACATAGTTTGCTTGTTTCCTAGTTTCTATGGCTTATATTTCTCAATATAAATTATAGAATGATATGGTACAGTAGGCATTGTGTGAGAACAATTATGAACCTTGTCTTTGACAGTACCAAAGTGAATGGTTTACTCTTTATCATACTAACCTATCTCACAAAGTTCCGTTAAGTTTTGTGTGATTGAAGTTTTCAAGCTTTGGGTGAGATATCGATACAAGGAGAATAAGGAGTGGAAAGACCCTAAGCATGGGTATTCCCAATGCACCCCAAGGTAATATTCAAGGAAGACTCAAGCGCCTAAGCTTGGGGATGCACCGGAAGGCATCCCCTCTTTCGTCTTCAAAATTGTCGGTATACCTTACTCGGAGCTATATTTTTATTCGTCACATGATATGTGTTATGCTTGGAGCATATTTTCAATTTTACTTGCTGTTTGAATAAAATCATTGGATCTGAAATCTTGAATAAAGAAGAATCCTCCCATCGCTAGTTAATTATTTGACTACTCAGTGTTCTTCACTTATATCTTTTTGGAGTAGTTTGTCATTTACTCACGTGCTTCACATATATCCTATGAGTAAATGTTTGAATGAATTGAATATCATAAATCTGAATTTATATACGTTTCATATGCTTACAACTTGGGAGTAATGACTTCACACATAAAAAGTATAAGTAGTAAACTTTTTAGAAGTTAGCAAACACAGAATTGGTCACTTGAACAATTCATGAAAGAATATTGAAGGAAGAGAGATTTCACATATAAATATACTATCCTGGACATCTTTTGCAATTGTGAGCACTCATTAAAATATGACATGCTAAAAGGTTGATGTTGGGCAAGGAAGAAAACTTCATGGTTTATGTTTTCCTATATCAGAAATATTATATTGTCTTGGATCATCCAACAAGTTGAGCTTGCCTTTCCCTCTCATGCTAGCCAAATTCTTTGCACCAAGTAGAAATACTACTTGTGCTTTCAGACATTCCTTAAACCAGTTTTGCAATGAGATTCTACCATACCTACTTATGTATTGAGTAAGATCCTTCAAGTAAGTTGTCATCGGTGCATGCAATAAAAATTGCTCTTTAAATATGTATGATCTATTAGTGCGAAGAAAATAAGCTTTATATGAACTTGTGATAGGGAAGAAATAAAAGCGACAGACTGCATAATAAAGGTCTTTACCACAAGAGGCAATATAAAGTGACGTTCCTTTGCATTAAGATTTTGTGCATTCAACCATAAAAAGGGCATGACAACCTCTGCTTCCCTCTGTGAAGGGCCTATCTTTTACTTTTACCTTCTACCCTTATACAAGAGTCATGGTGATCATCACCTTTCCTTTTTATACTTTTTTCCTTTGGCAAGCACTTTCTGTTGGAGCGATCCAGGTATATATATCCACTTGGATGTAGGTTTTCATAAATTATTACTGTTGACATTACCCTTGAGGTAAAAGGTTGGGAGGCGAAACTATAAGCCCCTATATTTCTCTGTGTCCGATTAAAACTCCATAAATATTGCGTGAGTGTTAGCAATTGTGAAAGATTAAATGATAGTTGAGTATGTGGAGTTTGCTGAACCAAAGATCTTACAAAGACCCTTCCCGAAGATAAGATGAGCTGCAATTGTTTGATGACTAAGAGCATGGTTTTTTAGTTTTCAAGAAAGTTTATGATCTATACTTTAACATGTGAATATCTTGTTACTTGATCATGAGAAGTTTTATGAGTTGAGCTTCTGTTATGATATATAATGATGCTAGAAAAAGTGATTGGAACTATCATTGATCAAATTCATGCACTTGCTAGCATTCACACTTCATAAATTATTTCTTTTATCATTTACCTACTCGAGGACGAGCAGGAATTAAGCTTGGGGATGCTGATACGTCTCCAACGTATCTATAATTTATGAAGTATTCATGCTATTATATTATCCATCTTAGATGTTTTATATGCTATTTTATATGATTTTTGTGACAAACCTATTAACCTAGAGCCCAATGCCAGTTTTGGGTTTTCCCTTGTTTTTGAGTATTGCAGAAAAGGAATACCAAACGGAGTCCAATTGACGTGCCAATTTTTGATGATTTTTTATGGACCAAAAGAAGCCCCCCGGAGTAAAAGAGTTGGGCCAGAAGAGTCCAGAGCCGTCCATGAGGGTGGGGGCGTGCCCCACCCCCTGGGCATGGGCCCCTATCTCGTGGACGACTCGGAGACCCCCCTGACATGAAACCGACGGCAAAAATTCCTATAAATACAGAAACCCCCAGAAAATAACCTAGATCAAAAGTTCCGCCTCCACACGCCTCTGTAGCCACAAGAAATCAATCTAGGCCCTCTCTGGCACCCTGTCGGAGGGGGCCATCACCACCGGAGGATATGGGGAATGATCCCGGAGGGGCCATTGAAAGTGCAACTATCCCTAGGTGGTTTTGGTAATTCCTAACAACATATAGCTCATTGAGCTAATGCTATTTCAAGATTAATATCTCAGGAAAGCTCAATGATTGGCATGGACCTCTCAAAATTCTAAGGACAAAGGATTGGCTCAAGCTCAAAGCTCAAGACTCTACATTTTCTATTTTAGTGATCCAAGATCACATTGAGTCTATAGGAAAAGCCAATACTATCAAGGAGGTATGAGCTGTTGCTTAATGAGGTTCTTGCTCAAAATGCTTAGTGATATGCTCCAAAACCCTCAACTACTTTCTCACATCCACATATGACCTAAACCAAAAGTCAAACTCGGCCCCACCGATTCTTCTTATCCGGCGCCACCGAGTTTCAAATGTCATAGCCACTGCCACAAACCCTAGGCAAATCGGTCTCACCGATAGGGATCTCGGTCTCACCGAGATGGGGTTGTAATCTCTCTGTTTCCCTTTGTAACATTTCGGTCTCACCGAGATGAGCGATCAGTCCCACTGAGATTGCAATGTAAACTCTCTGTTTTCCCTTCGTAATGTTTCGGTCTCACCGAAATGAGCGATCGGTCCCACCGAGTTTACCTGACCAACTCTCTGGTTAGCTTATTACCAAAATCGGTCTCACTGAGTTTGTGTAATCGGTCTCACCGAGATTACATTATGCCCTAACCCTAATCATATCGGTCCTACCGAGTTGCTTGTCGGTCCCACTGAAAACCCTAATGGTCACTAGCTTTGCTAAATCGGTCTGACCGAGTTTAATCATTCGGTCCCACCGAGTTTGCAAAGTTATGTGTAACGGTTAGATTTTGTGTGGAGGCTATATATTACCCTCCACCTCCTCTTCATTCATGGAGGGAGCCATCAGAACAAACCTACACTTCCAACCTATATTTTCTGAGAGAGAACCACCTACACTTGTGTTGAGACCAAGATATTCCATTCCTACCATATGAATCTTGATCTCTAGCCTTCCCCAAGTTGCTTTGCACTCAAATCTTCTTTCTACCAAATCCATATCCTGTAAGAGAGAGTTGAGTGTTGGGGAGACTATCATTTGAAGCACAAGAGCAAGGAGTTCATCATCAACACACCATTTGTTACTTCTTGGAGAGTGGTGTCTCCTAGATTGGCTAGGTGTCACTTGGGAGCGTCCGACAAGATTGTGGAGTTGAACCAAGGAGTTAGTATGGGCAAGGAGATCGCCTACTTCGTGAAGATCTGCCTCTAGTGAGGCAAGTCCTTCGTCGGTGATGGCCATGGTGGGATAGACAAGGTTGCTTCTTCGTGGACCCTTCATGGGTGGAGCCCTCCGTGGACCCATGCAACCATTACCCTTCGTGGGTTGAAGTCTCCATCAACGTGGATGTACGACAGCACCACCTATCGGAACCACGACAAAAACATCCGTGTCTCCAATTGCGTTTGAATCCTCCAAACCCTTCCCTTTACATTCTTGCAAGTTACATGCTTTACTTTCCGCTGCTCATATACTCTATGCATGCTTGCTTGAATTGTGTTAAGATTGCTTGACTTGTTCAAAGTTGCTAAAATTTGCCAAGAACTAAAATTGGGAAAAGGCTAGATTTTTTGGGCAAGTAGTCTAATCACCCCCCTCTAGACATACTTCCGATCCTACAGCCATCATCCTCATGAAGGCCAAGCACCAGAGGGAGAACCTCTCCCCATCTAGGGGGAGGCCATGGAGGAGGAAGCACAAGGGGGAGAACCTCTCCTCCTCACTCTCGGTGGCGCCGGAGTGCCATCGGGAGGGGAATCATCACCGCGGTGATCGTCTTCATCAACATCACCATCCTCATCTCTTTTACGCAGTCCACTCTCCCACAACCCGCTGTAATCCCTACTTGAACATGGTGCTTTATGCCACATATTATGATCCAATGATGTGGTGCCATCCTATGATGTTTTGAGTAGATATCCTTTGTCTTTGGGTTGATTGATGATCTAGATTGGTACGAGTTGTATGTTTTATTTTGCTGCTGTCCTATTGTGCCCTCCGTGTCGCGCAAGCGTGAGGGAATTCTCACTATAGGGTGTTGCAATACATTCATTATTCGCTTATAGTGGGTTGCTTGAGTGACAGATTCATAAACCCGAGTAAGGGGGTTGTTGCGTATGAGATAAAGGGGACTTGATGCTTTAATGCTATGGTTGGGTTTTACCTTAATGATCTTTAGTAGTTGCGGATTCTTGCTAGAGTTCCAATCATAAGTGCATATGATCCAAGCAGATAAAGTATGTTAGCTTATGCCTCTCCCTCATATGAAATTGCAATGACGACTATCGGTCTTGTTAACAATTGCCTAGGACAATTCCGCACACCGACCAATCATTATTCCACACTCGCTATTTGTAATATTTAGTAATATATTCTAACTTTATGATAACAGCACCTACTTTTATATTTTAGCTCTTCGATACCATGCAAGGTTATCCTCTTCATGCCCACAACGTAGTTTTATTTCTCGTATCTAGTCGGAAGCAAACGTTCGATGTACCTAGAGTCGTATCAGTGGCAGATAGGACGTGAGCGAATATTGATCTTACCTTTAGCTCCTTGTGGGTTCGACACTCCATACTTATCACTTCCACCATTGGGAATTGCTACAATGATTCCCTGCACTTGGGGATTAGCACTGCCCCACAGTACGGTTCCCCTGGCATAAGTTGCGAAACTCACGCTTCTTCATGCTTATAGCTCCAGTTGAGACATGTGCAGTGTGAAATGGTTGCTGAAACTGCTCCCAAGTGACGTTGGCTATGGGGAAAGTGGCTGTAATTCTCCCACCATGAGGCTGCGGGTCCATCCAATTGATGTGCGGCAAAACGCAGCTTCTCTGCATTTATGCAACCTGTGGTGGTCAACTCCCTTCCAATCCTACGGAGCCAGTCATCAACAACTATTGGCTCGGTGCTACTAGAAAACACCAGCAGTTGCAACCTCAGAAAATGAGCTAAGTTGTCAACTGAGGTGGTGTCGGTGGGTTGTTGTTGCCTTGGTGCTGGACTAGCAACTGCATCAGGGTATTCTGCTATTGAATCAATTGAGTGAGCTCCGGTGGGAAGACAAATCCGGGGTCACGTCTCGGAGGCATCCGATGGGTTTAGAGGGGAGAGATTAGAATAGAGTGAGGTCTAGTGAGAAAACACTACCCATATGCACATGAGACAAACACATTCATATCACACCAATCAATTCAAACAAGGCCATACAATCGATCTAACTATCGTTACAAAAGTGTTCGGACTACTACTATATACATGGGGAAATACTACTGATAATATGGTGGTCATCTAGAAATTTTGATCGATGGAAGACTCCATGATATCTGCTCCAGCTTCGTCTTCATAGTCATCATCACTACTGTCGGGGTCGGTGTCGGTGTCATCGATGATGATGTAGTCCTTCGGATGGTCGTCATCTCCTCCTGGCGCGGGGTCTCCCATGAATACTCCTAGCTTCCTTGTCAGGTCATCATTCTTCTCCACTAGTATCGTGATTTCCTCCTCGGAACCGTCGTGTGTGGACTTGAGTTATTCTTCAAGCTCCATGTTCCTAGTCATCAACTTCTTCAGATCTATCATGCTTGCGCACATCTGGTTCTCCTGGCGACGAATGTGTTGGTTTAACTCCTGGATGAAAGCTGCAATGGACCTGTCCCTCTTGGTGCTGATCATCTCCCATTGCTCATCTCGGCGACCACATATCTGGTAGATGGTGTCCTTAAGATCCTTGTGATAAACTTCGCCGATGCGTCCCATGGCGATGTGGGCTGCCATGCTCTTTCCTAGACTCCAGGTTGGTGCATCAAAGGAAAACTCTATGGGCTCAGTAACTGGCATGAATGTCCTTCCTGGTACTTGAAATCAAATCATCCCACGCCCCTCTTCTGGTAAAGTGGAAGTGTAGGTCCCGGTGAAACTTGGTATTCCGATATTCAGGTACCTAGTGGCTTCCTTCAGGTGTCGTCCAAAAGGTGTGCCTTCATCCGGTTGTGCAAACTTGTTTCTTGAGTCCACCATCCTATAGAGTGGAAAATGGAGAGGAGTCAGAAATGAGTAGAGAAGAGTGACCTATGGCTTATCTTAGTGTTCGTGTCCTACATTCAGCGTGTGCTCTGATACTATCTTGTAGCAATCTGACCTCAAACAGTCAAATCTCTGTGCATGCGTGTCATCTCTAGATCGGTAATACTGACATACACAGTACTTGAAGGATTTATAACAGAGTGCAATCACACACTTATTAGATCGAATGTCTCAAAAGAGAACTTATTGCAATAATATGGCTTAAGGCCATCTAAATATGATAATAGCGGAAGGCTTGGAAGATAAAGTGAGTCCATCAAGTCGAACGGCATAGCTGAGTGCACAACAAATGACCTAGCGCACCTTACTCTTCGTCTGAAAAGTCTGCAACATGATATGTTGCATCTCGAAATGGGTCAGCACATGGAATATGTTGGCAAGATAACAAAATAGAGCAATGAACAAGTAAATGCTATCACTACATGCATATATGGCTGGTGGAGACTCTATGGTTATAATGTTTTTTGCGAAAAGCCAATTTTTTCCTACAACAAAGGAATATATTTTATTTAACTATCATGGTAGTTGTTAAACATTGAGAATGGTAACCCCATCTCAATCCCAATTAAACAGTGATTAACAACCCAACAAAATTAATTTAGAGTGTTGAGATCAATATGATAATCGAAGAACCAGATACTCAAGATGTCCATAACCGGGGACACGACTAACCATGATTAGTTTGTACACTCTGCAGAGGTTTGCACACTTTTCCCTACAAGACTCGATCTCCTCCGTTGGATTTCTCGCACTACAGGGTGTTTCAGAAACGGATGACCGAAACACGGTCTTTTAGAAACATTAACTCTTTACTTTGGGTGGACAGTTACACCCACTTTCCCCTACATCTGCTAGCCCACCACTGAAAGAGGTCATGTAACATACTCAACTATGCTAGAGCCCATAATAGCTTGTGGCTGCACACAGAAGTTTCTAGCATGAATAATCTTATGATCCCTTTGAGCCTGGGTTGCGAACCAAAAGACAACACTGGTATATCCCCAGGTGCCTACAACCAATCCACCTACATGTGTATTTACATAGCCACCTTAAGTTAACCATTAAGTAACAATCTCACGTCTGTCATGGATCACTCAAACCAAACCACGTCTACGAGCATAGCACGACAACCTAAGCATAACGTAGAAGTAACTCCTAAGGGTTTGATAATAAAAGGGCAATAGGTTCTACCTCATCATCTACTTCCCAAACACATATGTTAAAGGATCCTACTCATGCAATGTTTGAGGATTGTAGCTAATGCATAAAAAAATTGGGTATTTAAGGGGTATGATCAAAGTGTTACTTGCCTTGCTGACGATCTGCAAATCCTAGAGACTCGTAGTGGCATGCTTCACACTCCGGGTGTTCTATCACAAACAAACAATATCATACATAAGCACTCAAGCATAGATGCACGGGTAAAACTCAAATAAAAAGATCAAATATGAAAGTTCAACTGAAGAGCTTCGATTTGCCAAAAGAATCGATCAAATCGGAGCTACCGAACTGAAACTACAAACAAAAGAACTTTGAATTCAAATCTTCTTGAAACCAAATTTTAATTTATCAAAACCATGTTCAAGTTATTTAACCTGAAAGAGGGGCTCGAGACGAATATTTTGGCGTTGGTTTAACTAGATTTGGACTAACGGTTAAAAAGTTGTGAAGGCTTGAAGATCATGGCTAATCTGCGATAAAAATAATCGCGGATAGGTCCCTGGCCGAAAATAAACGGAAAAAGAAAAAATCTATCGGATGAACGTCAGCTAATAGAAACGAACGGACGAATTCGTTCGTTAAAACGAACGAACGAATGAATGTTCGCAAAATAACCTAACCGAAGAGAAAAACCAAGAAAACAGGCGGATCTAAAAAAACCAAGCTAGGGTTTATAAAAACCGAACGGTTTTATTCCTAAAACTGAAAAAAGATCGGTGGTCGACGAGGTCAACAGCGGCAGCCAACTCCGGCAGGCAGCGGGCGGCGGCGGCGAGGCGACGCGGCGGAGCAGTGCGGCGCAGGCAAGCGGCGAGCGGCGGCGGGGTGGCACGACACGGACGGCGAGGCTGCAACGGCGGGGCGTGGCTTGCGGCGGTGGTGGTGGTGGTGCGGGTCGGGGAGAGGCGGCGTGGACGGGCGACATTTATAGGTGGGGGCGGCTAATTTGGGCAGGGGGTGGCCTCGGGAGGCGTGTCCCCGGCGGACTCGGCGGCGGCAGCGCTCGGGACTCCGGTCCCGAGCCGGAGCGGGAGGCGTTGGTGCGCTGGGCTTCGGCTCACTCGGCTCAGCCGTTGGCCCAATCGTGCGACGCATTTTTTCTAAAATAAAAAATAAATTCCGCCGAAAAGGAAAAATCCTAGATAAATATAAAAAAGTTCTAAAAATGCCAAAAACAATTTTCGCCGTCTAAATAAAATATTTAAAACAAAGTGAACATTTTCTTGGCCTAAAAATGCAATTTTCAAAAATGCATGTTTTTCTAATTAAAATAAAATAACAAATAAAATCCAAATAAATTATTTATTTGATTTTAACATTTTTCCTCCAATATTTCTTTTATTTTGGAGAAGTCATTTCATCTCCTCTCTTTTATTTTTTTTTTGTATTAAAATATTTCGGAGAGAAAAATAATTCAAACCAAAAGGATCCTCTTTTCAATTTTGAGAAAATTCAAATATGAAAATAGGGAAATCCCCAACTCTCTCCGTGGGTCCTTGAGTTGCTTAGGATTTCAAGGATCAAAACCGAAATGCAATAAAATATGACATGCAATATGATGACCTATGTATAACATTCCAAATTGAAAATTTGGGATGTTACAAAATATGCTGCTTTGTTTCCTATATTTGCACTGGTGGCGAACTTTGATGCCAGTGGATGTAATATGTGTAATAGCTGTGATAGACTAGCGTTGGTTGCTTGCTTATTTATTTCCTTATTGTCTTCTTTAGTTGTTTGCTTGTAGTCACTGCAGTTCTTTTTCCGCGTTTTTTAGTGGCCACAATAACCTAGTTTTGGTAACTAGGCCACAATAATCATGGCAACACACGGACTGTTGTAAACATGGGCCTCCTGCAGGCCCAGGTCGTAGGATCCGTGGGCCTTCTACGGGCCATAGGGTCCATGGGCCTTTTACGGGCCATAGGATCCATGGACTTTCTACGGGCCGTAGGATCCATGGGCCTTCTACGGGCCGTAGGATCCATTGGTCTTCAACGGGCCGTAGGATCCATGGGCCTTCTACGGGGCGTATAATCATTTCCCCAAACATGGGTCGTACTATTCGTGGACCATAACAGGCCGTTAATAGGCCATATTTGATAACGCTATGAAAACAGCCCAACGGGTTAACAGGTCGAATGTAACCATGGGTTGTATTTGGCCCACAAACGGAACAGGCCAGTAACGGACCGTATCTAACCGAATTCTAAAAATGAGCCCAAGAATAAATGGGCCCTTAGAAGGCCAAAAGTTAACACGGGCTGGAAACGGCCGATAGAATAATGGGCTGTCAATGGGTATAAAGCGATACATTGTTCATTATGGGCCAGTTGCATCTCGGGCCTTTAATGGTGTGAGAGTTATAAAGGGCCTCATATGGGCCGAAAGACATCATGGGCCATACATGGGCCGGAAGTTACAACAGGCTGGAATCATATTGGATGGCCCAGATGAAGCTAATGGGCTTAATTCTGATAGGCTGTAACGGGCCGGTAGTAAGCGGGTCGTAAATGGGCTATATAGGAACAACCCGTTAACATGCTTTCCGTGGGCCGACCCGTTACCTTTTGACCAAGTCAAATGGGCCGGCCTTTTCACTGGAATGGGCCTCTGTGGGGCCGTGCCATGTGTCGACGTACCATAGGAGCCTCCTGTCCAATGAGTGGATGACATCTTTCCGAACGTTTAGCCGACACGTGTTTCCTTCAGCCAATGAGAATTTTACACGTGGAAAATTCCCATTGGTTCGGGCTGTTAACGGGTTATCGGATCCAAAACCGGACCAGATAGCTTAATGGCGTCCCATTACGGTAGATGCCACGTGTCGGTCACCCTTGACGAAAGCACTTCTATGACGCGCAATTTATCGTCATGGAAGTGGACACTTCCGTGATGATGATTTTGGTAATGTCATGGAACATTTCTATGACAGCATAGGTATGACTATCTTGATTATTTCATAAATTTGTCATGGATGTACATGCATGAATGTGACCTACTGTGACAACCACGTATCATCACGGAAGTGTCTTTTTTTTGTAGTGCAGCTCTGCCGCTCTCTTCTTGCTCCCCTCCGCGGCCACCTCCTTCGTGGCGATCGTCCGCTTCCCCTTGGGGCGGCGATTTTATTCCCTATATTCTCAAGTTGCACCGAGGATGGTGGGAGGAAACTGGATGGGGACCGGAAGCGAATATAGGCGAGGAGGGGGAACAGTTGCTTGGCTTGCGGAAGAAGATGGAGGAGGGGCGAGGCAGATGATGAATGAGTAGTGCCCCTTCACGTTTTCTCTTTTAAGGGGAAAAGACATGGGGGAGGGCGTGACTCTTCAAAAAGTTACCGTTTTACATTAACTGCTGCAGTCCCACGACCCCACGACCCGCGCTAATTACGCGAAGTGGACATTGGATTGACTGATCGTCATGATAAATCGCTACGCGCACAGCGTTCCTTTGACACGTGTCCATGCACTGTTTGGGGCCTAACCCAACATTCCCAGCGACACGTATGGCTCAAGCCTAGGGGCTTCTGTCGGGGTACAAAAACTGGGGTGTATGTTTCCCCTGACTTGTGCATGGATGACGGGCCTCCAGTCCAACAAAATTTGAACATCCAAGACAAGGTCAAGCTAGAGAAATAGCCATTTGATAAATCAAAGGACGGACCAAGAAGACCAAGACTAAATAAAGGAGCAAGATACCACCAGGGAACAACCTCCCATGCCGGGTAGGCGAGCCTGGCGGGGTCGAGGTAGCCCCGAAGACATGTCTCAAGACTGCCCCGACAAGCTTGCCGGGGACGCCAAGGGCAGATTACTGATACGTCTCCAACGTATCTATAATTTATGAAATATTCATGCTATTTTATTATCATTATTGGGTGTTTTACAATCATTTTATCACAACTTTATATCATTTTTCAGGACTAACCTATTGACCCAGTGCCCAGTGCCAGTTGCTGTTTTTGCTTGTATTTTACATCACAGGAAATCAATATCAAACGGAGTCCAAACACCGTGAAACTTTTTGGAGAATTTTTATGGACCAGAACACCCAGGATGGGCCAGAGCACCACCTGGGGGGTGATCCGAGGGGGGCACAACTCACCAGGGCGCGCCTGGGGGCCCAGGCACGCCTAGGTGGGTTGTGCCCACCACAGTGGCCTCCTGCACCCCCTCTTTACCCTATAAATTCACAAATATTCCAAAAACCCTAGCGGTTAACCTAGATTAGAATTTTCATTGCCGCAAGACTCTGTAGCCACCATAAACCAATCTAGACCCTTTCTGGCACCCTGCCGGAGGGGCGAATCCTCTCCGGTGGCCATCTTCATCATCCCGGCGGCCACCACGATGAGGAGGGAGTAGTCCACCCTCGGGGCTGAGGGTTTGTACCAGTAGCTATGTGTTTAGTCTCTCTTTCTCTCATGTTCCGGAGATGTCACGATCTTGATGTATCACGGGCTTTGTTAATATAGTCGGATCATATGGTGTTTTCCCCTCTATATCTTGTTGTGATGAATTGAGTTTTCCCCTTTGAGATTTCATTGTTATCGGATTGGATACTTTTATGGATTTGAGAGCACTTTATATATGTCTTGCATATGAATACTCGTGGTGACAATGGGGTATCGTATTGATTCACTTGATATATGTTTTGGCACTCAACTCGCGGATTCTCGAGGTGACATTGGGGTAATCTACGCATAGGGGTTGATGCATGTTCTTGTCTTTGTTTCTCCCGTAGAAATCTTGGGGCACTTCTTGAAGTTCTTTCTGTTGTATTGATTATTATGAATCTGAATTTTCATTGGTGTTATTTTAGTACGAACTATTGGTTAGATTGATGAGAAAGAATAGCTTCGTGTTATTTTAGTATGAACTCTAGTATAGATTGATCGGAAAGAATAGCTTTGAGGTGGTTTCTTACCCTGCAAACAATTCCGTCTTATGTTCTCCGCTAGATAGGAACTTAGGAGTGATTCTTCGTTGCACGTTGATGGACGGTTATATGATCCAATTATGTTAGCATTGTTGAGAGGTTGCACTAGTGAAAGTACGGACCCTAGGCCTCATTTTCAAGCATTGCAATACCGTTTTGTGCCCGTTTTCTATTTGCTACCTTGCTGATTTTATTTATTCAGATTATAAAAATATATTTATACCATCCATATTACACTTTTATCACCATCTTTTCGCCGAACTAGTGCACCTATTCAATTTTCCATTGTATTGGGTTTGTTGGGACACAAGAGATTTCTTGTATTCGATTATAGGGTTGTTTGAGAGAGACCATCTTCATCCTACACCTCCCACGGATTGATAAACCATAGGTCATCTAGTTGAGGGAAAATTGCTACTATCCTACAAAACTCTGCGCTTGGAAGCCCAACACGCGTCTATAAGAATAAAGTTGCGTAGTAGACATCAAGCTCTTTTCTGGCGTCATTGCTGGGGAAGCTAAGTGGCATTCACATCCCGTCAACGAAGCTCTTTTCTGGCGCCGTTGCCGGGGAGGTGAGTGCATGAAGGTGTATCTTTAGATCTTGCAATCGAATCTTTTTGTTTCTTGTTTTATCACTAGTTTGGTTTATAAAAGAAAACTACATAAAAATGGAAGTGAGCTTGCATCATATTATTGATCATCTTTATAATATCTTTCTTGAAAATGATGGTTTGGAAAATTGTGCTCAATTGTTAGAAGAAGAAGTCAATAAAATGTTTGGTACAAAATATTTGAATGATGAGCATGATTGCAATGTTGTTAGTATGAATTCTTTGAATATCCAAAATGCCAATGATGATTGCACAAGTCATCATAAAAATGTTTCTTATAAGCATGCCAATTTTTGTATAGTGCATAAAGTTTGTGAAGACGTGCCTTATAGGGAAGATAGATTTTGCAAGAAGCATAAACATGATTGAACCAATTCTTTGCTCAAAGTGATAGATGAATTTGCTACAAAATTATGTTCTCTTTGTCCTATTACTTGTGAACTTTGCAATAAGGTTGGTCATCTTAATTTCCATTGCAAGCTTTTTCATGATCGAATCGTGTCCAAATATTGCAATAACTTGATCACCCTTGAACTTCATAGTGAGCTTTGTCTATTTTGGGGGAGTGAAGAATTGACACATAAAAATAGTTGGTTTGAAGTGTTCATTCCCACGGATGACATTGAAACCAAACTAAAGAATATCTATATGTTTTGCATGGTAAATTGCAATGAGAATGCTTATATTGCCAACTATAGAAAGATGGGAAACCCAATAGAATATAAAAGGAATACTAATGAAAGGGTAAATATTTCCACTTTTCCTCCTATTGTCACTCATGATGAAATAGGTAACAAGGAGGAGCTTCCTATCCAATCAATCTCTTCAACAAGAAGCTTGAACAAATTAATTAAACTCACACATGATGTGGTGAAGAAGAAGAAAGGTAGAGGTAAAAAGGTATCTCTCCCAAATAGTGTTGCTCCTATTATTGTTGTGCCCCATGAAAATGAATTAAAAATAATTGTGGAGGATAACGCACTTGATGATGATATTGCTTCTATGTCTTATGGCACAATGTCCGAGAGCACTATTGATGATGCTTTTGTTATGCCCATTACTTGTTGTGATGATTATGATTGGGAAGATAATGATACTTCTTATAATCTTGGAAATATTTTTGGCACCAACTTGGGAAGTTATGATGATAACAATTGTTATACCGTTGGTGCTATTCATACTATTAATGATGAGAGTGATTATGCTTATAATATGCCAAGCCACAAGCTTGGGGATGCTATGTTTGATGATAATGACATGTTTGAGAATTTATTTGTTGCAATTAATGTTTGTCCCAAGCTTGGGGATGCTATGCTTAATGCAGCTAATCTTTTTAGTCCCCTTACTTTGAATGATCAAATTTGCTATGATGATTGCATGCCTCCCACTTATGATGATTATTGTGATGATACTTATGTTATAAAAAGTAGTGATAATTGTTGTCATAATTTTTAATATCCTTTTACTGAACATTACTCTTTTAATGTGGGAACAATTTATAGTATTCGAGTTTCCTATGATACTCCCACTATTATGAATGAGAATAAAATTACGTATATGGAGAGTAATAAATTTTCTATGCTTTTGGATCATGAAAAGAATGCTTTATGTGATGGTTATATTGATGAATCTATTCATGATGCTACTGAAAATTATTATGAGAGAGGAACTTATGATTCATTATGCCCTCTTTATGTTTCAGTTTTTATCTTTTATGCAAGCATCATTGAAATCACCATGCCTAGCTAAAAGGCACTAAAGAAAAGTGCTTGTTGGAAGACAACCCAACACTTTTACCTACTGTTTTTGTGTGGTCACATGATTAGGCTACTTTAGAAATCATGTTTTATTACTTTTGTTTCAATAAAGTGCCAAGTAATATCTCTGTGATGGCTTACTGTGATAGTTGATTTGATCTTGCTAAAAAACAGAAACTTTTGCGCTCAGGAAAACAATTCCCATTTTTAACAGAAGCGTGATAAATTATGATTCTTTTTGTAGAATATCAATAGAAAAATTTCCCAGGTTTTCCTATTTTTCAGGATTTTTGGAGTAGCAGAAGTATGGTTGGAGTACAAATAACTACAGGATTTTTGGACGACGTCGTCATTAAAACTAGGCACATCGATTCACTAATAGACGATTTACGTCCCACATTCGACAACCTCCGTGCATATGACATCAAGCTTAATCCGGGAAAGTGTGTTTTCAGCGTCCCTGCTAGAAAGCAGCTGGGCTTCATCATTTCTAATAGAGGAGTTGAAGCAAATCCAGCCAAAATCCAAGCTTTGTCACAACTGGCCACGCCAACAGACCTTAAACAGGTCCAAAAACTCACAGGATGCGTGGCAGCTCTAAGCCACTTTATCTCCAGATTGGGAGAAAGGCATTGCCAGTATCGCCTCCTCCGGCGCACCGGCCACGTCGAGTGGACGGATGCGGCAACCGTCAGACTGGAAGAAATAAAAACCCTTCTTGCGAGCAACCCAATCCTGGCCGCGCCGAACGTCGGCGAACCCATGTTATTATACATATCGGAAACACGCCAGGTGCTGAGCGCCGTGCTCGTCGTTGAGCGAGAGCAGGACGGACACAAATTCCTGCTTCAGAAGCCGGTATACTACGTATCCACTGTCCTCACACCATGTAGATCCTGGTACCCTCATTACCAAAAGATAGCATACGCGATCTTCATGGCATCCCGAAAGCTACGACACTACTTCCAAGAATGTTCTATCATGGTGGCTTCCCAAGTACCACTCAATGACATAATAAACAACCGCGATGCTATGGGGCGGATAACCAAATGGGCCATTGAGCTCCTTCCATTCCACATAACATACAAACCACGCTGAGCCATCAAATCCCAAGTACTGGCGGACTTCACCGCCAAATGGACAGAGGCCAAACTCCCTAAAGAGTATGACACATATTCCAACTGGGTTATCTATTTTGATGGTTCCAAAATGCTGGAAGGATTAGGAGCAGGCATCGTTTTAACGTCCCCCACTGGAGACGTAGTCCAGTACATGCTCCAAATATTATACACAAACTCCAATAACACAGCCAAATACGAGGCCTTATTGCGTGGTCTCTAGATGGCTGTCTCCATGGGCATACAATGCCTGGAAAGTGCGTGGGGACTCAAACCTCGCAATATCTCAAATAAATGGAGATTTTGATGCCAAAGATCCGAAGATGATGGCTTATGGCAATGCCGTCCTAAAAATGTCGGCTCTGTTCGAGGGGCTCGAGTTTCATCACGTGGCTCGAGAAAGTAATCAAGCGACAGACGTCCTTGCTCGCATCGGTGCTAAGCGTGACCCCATCCCACCTAACATCTTTCTGGAAAGGCTTTTTAAGCCGTCCATGGTGTGGCAAGGGGAGAGCGGCAACACCAGTCCGGATCCGAACATAACCCCAGATTCCGAACACAACGAT
Source organism: Triticum dicoccoides (assembly GCF_002162155.2). Lineage (NCBI taxonomy): Eukaryota > Viridiplantae > Streptophyta > Magnoliopsida > Poales > Poaceae > Triticum > Triticum dicoccoides. The sequence goes on from NC_041392.1 coordinate 205,993,171, forward strand.
ATCATCGGGGGCTCAGCCACTAAAATAACACCACCGGCCCATCTCAGCATGGCAGTCATTGCCCTATGGACCGAATCCTTCTTGGCCTACCTTAATAGGAGAGAACTCCCGGAGGATCAGAATGAGGCTCGCCGCATTGTCCGGCGTTCGACGGCCTACAAGGTTCACGACGGAGAGCTCTACAAGAAAAGCGCTACCGGAGTTCTTCAAAGATGTATCTCTGAGGAAGAGTGGCGACAACTCTTGGCTGAAATTCATGCCGGTCTCGGCGGTCACTTCACCGCAGCTCGAACCCTTGTAAGCAAGGCCTTCCGTATAGGTTTTTACTGGACGACGGCCTGAGTAGATGCATAGGACCTTATCCAACATTGCGTCGGATGCCATCTCTTCGCCAACCAAAGCCATATGCCCCCACCGCTCTACAAACAATCCCCATCACTTGGCCTTTCGCAGTCTGGGGGCTCGATGTAGCGACCAAACCTCAAACAGTCTGATCTCTGTGCTCCGGTGTCATCCCTGGATTAGTAATGCTGACATCACACAGTACTCGGAGGATTTATAACAGAGTAGCAATCACACACTTATTACATCGAGTGTCTCCATAGAGAACTTATTACAATAAATATGGCTAAAGGCCATCTAATAACGATAACAGCGGAAGGCTTGGAAGATAAGCGAGTCCATCAACTCCAACGGCATCACTGAGTATAGAACCACGACCTAAAAACTCCTTAATCGTCGTCTGAAAAGTCTGCAACATTAATGTTGCAGCCCGAAACGGGTCAGCACATGGAATATGCTGGCAAGGTAACACATAGAGAGTAATGGAATGAAACAGCTATACTATATGCATGTTTGGCTGGTGGAAAGCTCTATGGTTACAGTTTTGCATAAAGCCAATTTTCCCCTACTTCAAAGGAATAAATTTATTTAACTATCATGGTAGTTGGTAAACATTGAGAATGGTTGACAGCATTCTCAATCCCAATTAAGCATCATCATTAAACAAAGCCCAACAAAATTAATTTAGGGTAACATGTTGAGATTCACATGATAATCCAGGTACTAGATACTCAAGATGTCCATAACCGGGGACACGGCTAACCATGATTAGTTTATTACACTCTGCAGAGGTGTGTGCACTTTTCCCCACAAGACTCGATTGCCTCCGTTTGGTTGCTCACACTACACGGTGTTTGAGAAGACAGATGACCGAGACATAGTCTTTCAGAAGTGCTAGCACCTTACGATCGGGTAGACCGTACCACCTACATCCCCTACATCTGCTAGTCTACCACTGTAAGATTTCACACGACTTAGTCAACTATGCTAGAGCCCATAATAGCTTGTGGCTGCACACGGAAGTTTCTAGTATGAATAGTCTCATGATCCCTTTGAGCCTGGGTGGTGGTCCAAAAGAAAACAGGCAAGTCCTGGAATACCCAGGTGCCTCAATCCACCCAGATGTGAGTTTAAGTTTCCACCTTAGATAAATCATTAATTAAAAATCTCACATCTGTCTTGGATATCACTCACCCAATCCACGTCTACTAGCATAGCATGGCATAATAAGCAAACGTAGAAGTAACTCCCAAAGGTTTGATAATAAAAAGGTAATAGGTACTACCTCAACTACTTCCTGTCCCACAATTTAATTAGATCCTAATCATGCAATGTGTGAGGATTGATCTAATGCAATAAAAGTGGATAGTAGGAAAGGTATGATCAAAGTGTTACTTGCCTTGCTGATGATCCGGGAAACCTAGCGATTCAAAGTAACAGGCGGCGCACTCCGGGTATTCTATCGCAGACAAACAAACAAGCATACGTTAAGTACTCATCTAATGCACAGGTAAAAGTCAAATAAGAGATCTAACCAGAAGGTTCAACTTAAGAACTCCGGTTTGCAAAAAGAATCAAATGAACGAAGCAACAAAAGTCAAACGGCGAAAGAAAACAACTTCATTCTACTAATCTGGATCTAAGGAAAATTTTACAGTAGCAAAAACTTGTTTAAGTTTGTTAAACGGATAGAGGGTTTCGAGACGAAACTCCAGGCGCTTGAATCGCCTGATTCCGATAAACGAGCGAAAAGTTATGCTAAAAGAAAATCGGATCAGAAATCGCGATCAGAAAAATCGCGGGTTAAATCCGAGAAAAAGAAAAACAACGATCGTTCGTTGGAACGAACGAACGGACGAACGCTCGCTATTTACATAAATCGGAAAAACCGATCTATTAAAAAAAACAGAAACTAAAAAACTGATGGAAAAACCGAACGGTTTTTCGAAAAAAAATAAAAAAACCAATGCGGAAACCGAGGCGCGGCGAACCTCGGGCGGCGTGCGGCGGCGAGGACGCGGCGGCGGCGCTGGCAGGCGGCGGCGGTGCGGCGCTGGGGCTGGGGCGGCTTAGGGTTTCGGCTGGGCCTCCTCCCCCGGCTTATATAGCCTAGTCGGGCCGGAGTCCTAGTCGGACATGGCCCGTTAGGTCGGTTCGTTTTTTTAATAATTACGCGCAGAAGAAAAATAAAAAGAAATACTAAACGGACTCCAAAAATCCCAAAATAAATATTCCCGGGCTTCTAAAATCAAGCCGCACAAGGTGAACATTTATTTGGGGCCTAAATGCAATTTCGAAAAACGCACATTTTTCCTAAATTCAAATAAAATAATGAAAAACTACAAAATAAAATCTTATTTGATTTTATTATTAAATCCTCAATATTTGTTTATTTTGGAAAAGTCATTTTATTCCCTCTCTCATATTTTTGTAATAGAAATAATTGATGATAAAATAAATAAAATCAAATGATCCTATTCTCAAAATTTGAGAAAACTCAAATATGAAAATAACGAAATCCCCAACTCTCTCCGTGGGTCCTTGAGTTGCGTAGAATTTCTAGGATCAAAACCAAAAGCAAAAAAAATATATGATATGCAATTATGATCTAATGTATAACATTCCAAATTGAAAATTTGGGATGTTACAAACCTCCCCCCCTTAAGATGAATCTCTCCCTCGAGATTCGGGTTGGCTAGAAAATAGGTGAGGGTGGTCCTTGAGCAAATCTTCCTCTCGTTCCCAGGTGGCTTCGTCCTCCGTGTGGTGGCTCTACTGAACCTTGCAAAACTTGATAACCTTGCTGCGAGTGACTCGGCTGGCAAACTCGAGAATCTTAATTGGTTTCTCCTCATAGGTCAAATCGTTATCCAACTGAATAGTTTCCAATGGCACTGTGTCTCTCAAAGGTATGTGAGCCATCTCCATGTGGCATTTCTTCAACTGGGAAACGTGGAACACTTCATGAACTCCTGACAATCCTTCGGGCAATTCCAACTTGTAGGCCACTTCTCCCATACGCTCCAAAACTCGATATGGTCCTACAAATCGTGGCGCTAACTTTCCTTTAACCCCAAAATGCTTTGTTCCCCGAAGTGGTGATACTCGAAGATAAGCTCTATCTCCAACTTCGTAAACTGTCTCCTTGCGTTTTGAATCTGCATAACTCTTCTGTCTGGACTGGGCTATCTTGAGACTATCGCGAATCAAATTCACCTTCTGTTCAGACTCTTTAATCAAGTCAGGTCCAAACAACTGGCGGTCTCCAACTTCGTCCCATGACAACGGTGTCCTGCACCTCCTTCCGTACAAGGCTTCAAAAGGGGCCATCTTTAAACTGGTTTGGTAACTGTTGTTGTAAGAGAACTCTGCATACGGTAAATTGTCGTCCCAACTAGATCCATAATCTAGCGCACAAGCTCTCAACATATCCTCCAAAATATGATTGACTCTCTCGGTCTGTCCACCTGTCTGTGGATGAAAAGCCGTACTGAATTCTAGCCTAGTACCCAAAGTTTCATGCAACTGCTTCCAGAACTTTGAGGCAAACTGGGTTCCTCTATCCGATATGATACTCCTCAGAACTCCATGCAGACATACGATCCTGGTCATGTATATCCTTGCCAACTTAGCACTGGTGTAGGTAGTCTTTACTGGGATGAAATGGGCTACCTTCGTCAACCGATCGACTATAACCCAAATCGAGTCATAGCCTGAACGTGTTCTGGGCAATCCTGTGATAAAATCCATGCTAACTTATCCCACTTCCATTCGGGTATCGACAATGGTTGTAACAATCCTGCTGGCTTCTGATGCTCTGCCTTTACTCTCTAACACACATCACAAACTGCTACATACTCCGCAATATCCTTCTTCATTCCGGTCCACCAGAAAATGTCTTTCAAATCCAAATACATCTTGGTATTTCCTGGGTGAATCGAATATGGTGAATCTTGTGCCTGTTGCAGAATCAACTTCCTAATCTCCGGGTCATTGGGCACATAAACACGGTCTTCAAACCATAGGGTGTCGTGCTCATCCTCGCGAAATCCTTTAGACTTTCCTTTGCTAAGTTTCTCCTTAATAGAGGCAATCTCCTTGTCAGTCTTCTGAGCTTCTCTGATTTTATCCATCAGTGTAGACTGAATCTTCAATGCTCCTACATAGCCTCTCGGAACTATTTCCAAACATAGTTCACGAAGATTTTCTGCTAACTCCCTTGGTATTCCTCCCGTCATTAATGTATTCATGTGGCTCTTACGGCTTAATGCGTCAGCTACTACATTAGCCTTCCTGGGATGATAATGCAATTTCGTATCATAATCCTTGATGAGCTCCAACCATCTCCTTTGTCTGAGATTCAACTCCTTCTGGGTGAAAATGTACTTCAAACTCTTATGCTCCGTGTACACCTCACAATGATTTCCAATCAGAAAATGTCTCCATGTCTTTAGTGCATGCACTACGACTGCTAACTCCAAATCATGCGTAGCATAATTCAACTCATGTGGCTTAAGTTGTCTTGAGGCATATGAAACAACTCTCCCTTCCTGCATAAGCACTGCTCCAAGTCCTCGACGTGAAGTGTCGCAATACACCTCATAATCCTTGGTCTGGTCTGGCAAAATCAACACTGGTGAGGTAACCAAACGTTTCTTCAACTCCTGGAAACTAGCCTCACATTCCTCCGTCCATATGAACTTGGTATCTTTCTTCAACAATTCAGTCATAGGCTTCGCAATCTTTGAGAAATTCTCAATAAATCTCCGGTAGTATCCTGCGAGTCCAAGAAAACTTCGGATCTCTCCCACGGTGGTTGGTGCTTCCCACTTGGTCACGGTATCAACTTTAGTGGGATCTACTGCTATTCCTTCTCCAGATATAACATGTCTGAGGAATCCTACTTCCTTCAACCAAAACTCACATTTGCTGAACTTGGCATATAATTGATGTTCTCTGTGCTTTCCAAGTACGAAACGCAAATGCTCCTTATGCTCCTATTCATTCTTCGAGTAGACCAGGATATCATCAATGAACACCACGATGAACTTATCCAAAAACTCCATAAATACTTTGTTCATCATGTTCATAAAATATGCGGGTGCGTTAGTCAGACCAAATGACATAACGGTATACTCGTACAGCCCATACCTGGTGGTAAAAGCTGTCTTAGGTATATCCTGTTCTCGAATCTTCAACTGGTGGTATCCTGATCACAGATCGATCTTGGAAAATACCTTAGCTCCTTGCAATCGATCAAACAGATCATTGATCATCGGTAGTGGGTACTTGTTCTTGATTGTTACTTCATTAAATCCTCGATAATCAACAACCATCCTTAACGATCCATCCTTCTTCTCCACTAGAAGTACTGGTGATCCCCAAGGCGAAGAACTTGGGCGAATATATCCCTTATACAGTAACTCCTTCATCTGGTTCTTAATTTCCACCAAATCCTTTGCTGGCATCCTATATGGTCTCTTTGATATTGGCCCGGTGCCTGGCAATAGCTCAATCAAAAATTCAATATCTCTATCCGGTGGCATGCCTGGCAACTCTTCTGGAAATACTTCAGGAAAATCCCTTACCACTGGTACTTCCTCCTGCACAACTCCTGTTAAGCAATTTACTTGAGCCCTCTTTGGCACATGTCGGGATACATACTTGATCCTTTTCCCTTCTAGGGTGGTAAGCAAAATTGACTTACTAGCACATTAAATATTCCCTTCATACTTTGACGACCAATCCATGCCTAATATCACATCCAATCCTTGGGATTCCAATACTATTAGGTCTGAGGGAAAAACATAGTTACCAATCCTTAATGGTAACCGATCACACCATCGACTAGCCATATATTCTGCTCCAGGCGAGGTTACTAACATGGGTGACCTAAGGGCTTGGGTTGACAGGTTGTACTTATCCACAAATCCCCTTGAGATGTATGAATGTGATGCACCAGTATCAAAAAGAACGAGTGTAGTAAATGACTTAACCAAAAACTTACCTATTACTGCATCAGGCTGAGCTTCAACCTCCTCCACGCTAACGTGGTTCACCTGTCCCCTGTTGAAAGGGTTCGGCTTCTTCCCAGAGCTTCCATTGCTATTTTCATTTTGTATTTCAGGACATTCATTGGCATAATGTCCGGTCTTCGAACACTTAAAGCAAGTGACTTGGCTCAGGTCTTTCTTGGCTGGGGTTGATGGGTTGGTGTGATTATGGCCGGTGCTTCCTCCATTCCCATTACCATTCCTGGTGCCATTGTGATTGTGCGAGCTACCTCCTCCATGGGTATGCTGAAAATGTCCTCCCGGTCTAGGGGTAAAACGTGGCTTCTACTGAGCTCCTGAATTGTACTTTCCTTGTCCATACTTCCTCTTGCGATTTTCAATTTGCTGTTGCTTCCCTTCAATCATAAGTGCACGATCTACCAACTCCTGGTAGTTGTTGAAGGTTGCTACCATCAACTGCATGCTCAACTCATCATTCAGTCCTTCCAGAAACTTCTCCTGCTTTGCTGCACCCGTAGCGACGTCATCTGGGGCATAACGTGCTAACTTACTAAAGTCCTCCACATACTGGCCAACTGTCCGTCCTCCTTGGCGCAAGTTGCGAAACTCACGCTTCTTCATGGCCATGGCTCCTGCTGAAACATGGGCAGTACGAAAAGCCTGCTGAAACTGGTCCCATGTGACAGTGTCGACAGGGAAAGTGGCTGTGAAATTCTCCAACCATGATGCTACGGGTCCTTCAAGATGATCTGCGGCAAACTTCACCTTCTCCGCATCTGTGCATCCTGCTGTGGTCAACTCTCTAGCTGTCTTGCGGAGCCAATCATCTGCTACTATCGGCTCGGTGCTACTAGAAAACACCGGCGGATTCAGCATAAGAAAACGGGCTAAGTGATCAAAAGGTGGTGGTGGTGGTGGGTTGTTGTTGTTGTTGTTGTTCCCCTGGTTCTGATTCTGGACTAGCAACTGCATCAATGTGTTCTGCTGCTGGATCAACTGGGTGAGCTCCGGTGGAAAGGTAAATCTGGGGTCACGTCTCGGAGGCATCTGAGGGCTTAGAAAAGATGATTTGTAAGAATAGAGGGGGTCTAAAGAGAAAACACTACCCATATGCACATGAGGCAAAAGCAAACAATTCACATCATTCAATCAAAGAAGGGCATACAATCGATCTAGCTATCGCAAAAGTGCTCGGGCTACTATATTTACATGGTGGACTACTACTACTGATGGGGTGGTCTACTAGAAATATTCTTTGGTTGCAGACTCCATGATATCTGCTCCAGCTTCATCAATATAGTCATCATCGCTATCATCTGGATCCAAATCGGTGTCATCGATGATGATGTAGTCTTCCGGGCGTATCTCCTTGGGTTCTTTGTCTTCATCTATAGGCATAGGGTCTCCCATAAATATCCCGATCTTCTTTGTTAGGTCGGCATTCTTATCCACCAATACTTCAATTTCTTCTTCATAATCTTCACGTGTAGCCTTGAGTTCTTCCTCCAGTTCCTTGATTCTTGTCCTTGCCTTCTTCAGATCTATCATGTCAGAGCACATCTGGTTCTCCTGTCATCGAATGTGCTGGTTTAATTCCTGGATAAAAGCTGCAATTGATCTATCCTTTCTGGTGTTGATCATCTCCCCGTGCTCATCTCGGCGCCCACAAATCTAGTAGATAGTATCCTTGAGATCATTGCGGTAGACTTCTCCAATGCGTCCCATGGCGATGTGAGCTGCCATGCTCATTCCTAGACTCGAAGTTGGTGCATCAAAAGAAAACTCTATGGTCTCAGTGACTGGCATGAACGTCCTTCCTAGAACTTGAACTTGAATCACCCAGCACTCTTCTTAAGGTAAAGTGGCGTTTTAGGTTCCGGTGAAGCTTGGTACTCCTATATTCAGGTATCTAGTGACTTCCTTCAAGTGACGTCCAAAGGGTGTATCCTCATCCGGTTGTGTGAACTTGTTCCTTGCATTCGCCATCCTAAAAGAGTAGAGAAGATGAGAGGCCAGAAGAGAAAAGAGAGGATAGTGATCTAAGTCTTTAGCTTAGTGGCCGTATCCTACAGTCAGCGTGTGCTCTGATACCATCTCTGTAGTGACCAGACCTCAAAGAGTCTGATCTCTATGCTCCGGTGTCATCCCTGGATCAGTAATGCTGACACCACACATTACTTGGAGGATTTATAACAGAGTAGCAATCACACACTTATTACACCGAGTGTCTTCATAGTGAACTTATTACAATAAATATGGCTTAAGGCCATCTAATAACGATAACAGCGGAAGGCTTGGAAGATAAGTGAGTCCATCAACTCCAACGGCATCACTGAGTATAGAACCACAACCTAAAAACTCCTTAATCATCGTCTGAAAAGTCTGCAACATTAACGTTGTAGCCCAAAACAGGTCAGCACATGGAATATGCTGGCAAGGTAACACATAGAGAGTAATGGAATGAAACAGCTATACTATATGCATATTTGGCTGGAGGAAAGCTCTATGGTTACAGTTTTGCGTAAAGCCAATTTTCCCCTACTTCAAAGGAATAAATTTATTTAACTATCATGGTAGTTGTTAAACATTGAGAATGGTTGACAGCATTCTCAATCCCAATTAAGCATCATCATTAAACAAAGCCCAACAAAATTAATTTAGGGTAACATGTTGAGATTCACATGATAATCCAGGTACTAGATACTCAAGATGTCCATAACCGGGGACACGGCTAACCATGATTAGTTTATTACACTCTGCAGAGGTTTGCGCACTTTTCCCCACAAGACTCGATCGCCTCCGTTTGGTTTCTCGCACTACACGGTGTTTGCGAAGATGGATGACCGAGACATAGTCTTTTGGAAGTGCTAGCACCTTACGACCGGGTAGACCGTACCAGCTACATCCCCTACATCTGCTAGTCTACCACTGTAAGAGTTCGCACGACTTAGTCAACTATTCTAGAGCCCATAATAGCTTGTGGCCGCACAAGGAAGTTTCTAGTATGAATAGTCTCATGATCCCTTTGAGCCTGGGTGGCGGTCCAAAAGAAAACAGGCAAGTCCTGGAATACCCAGGTGCCTCAATCCACCCAGATGTGTGTTTAAGTTGCCACCTTAGATAAACCATTAATTAACAAACTCACATCTGTCATGGATATCACTCACCCAATCCACGTCTACTATCATAGCATGGCATAATAAGCAAACGTAGAAGTAACTCCCAAAGGTTTGATAATAAACAGGTAATAGGTACTACCTCAACTACTTCTCGTCCCACAATTTAATTAGATCCTAATCATGCAATGTGTGAGGATTGATCTAATGCAATAAAACTGGGTATTAGGAAAGGTATGATCAAAGTACTACTTGCCTTGCTGAAGATCCAGGAAACCTAGCGATTCGAAGTAACAGGCGGCGCACTCCGGGTATTCTATCACAGATAAACAAACAAGCATACATTAAGTACTCATCTAATGCACAGGTAAAAGTCAAATAAGAGATCTAACCAGAAGGTTCAACTTAAGAACTCCGGTTTGCAAAAAGAATCAAATCGAACGAAGCAACGAAAGTCAAACGACAAAAGAAAACAACTTCGTTCTACTAATCTAGATCTAAGGCAAATTTTACAGTAGGAAAAACTTGTTTAAGTTGGTTAAACGAATAGATGGTTTTGAGACGAAACTCTAGGCGCTTGAATCGCCTGATTCCGATAAACGAGCGAAAAGTTATACTAAAAAGAAAATCGGATCAGGAATCGCGATCAGAAAAATCGCGGGTTAAATCCGAGAAAAAGAAAAACGACGAACGTTCGTTAGAACGAATGAACGGACGAACGCTCGCTATTTAAATAAATCGGAAAAACCGATCTATTTAAAAAAACCGAAACTAAAAAAAAACTGATGGAAAAACCGAACGGTTTTTCGAAAAAAAGTAAAAAATCCGGCACGGAAATCGAGGCGCGGCGAACCTCGGGCGGCGTGCGGCGACGAGGCGCTGGCAGGCGGCGACGGCGCGGCACTCGGGTTGGGGCGGCTTAGGGTTTCGGCTGGGCCTCCTCCCCCGGCTTATATAGCCTAGTCGGGCCGGAGTCCTAGTCGGACACGGCCCGTTAGGTCGGTTCGTTTTTTTAATAATTACGCGCGGAAAAAAATAAAAAGAAATACTAAACGGACTCCAAAAATCCCAAAATAAATTTTCCCAGGCTTCTAAAATCAAGGCGCACAAGGTGAACATTTATTTGGGGCCTAAATGCAATTTTGAAAAATGCACATTTTTCCTAAATTCAAATAAAATAACGAAAAACTCCGAAATAAAATCTTATTTGATTTTTTTATTAAATCCTCAATATTTCTTTATTTTGGGAAAGTCATTTTATTCCCTCTCTCATATTTTTCTAATAGAAATAATTAATGATAAAATAAATAAAATCAAATGATCCTATTCTCAAAATTTGAGAAAACTCAAATATGAAAATAACGAAATCCCCAACTCTCTCTGTGGGTCCTTGAGTTGCGTAGAATTTCTAGGATCAAAACCAAAAGCAAAAAAAAATATGATATACAATTATGTTCTAATGTATAACATTCCAAATTGAAAATTTGGGATGTTACACTCGATATGGTCGGACCCTTTAAAGGAGGAAGCCATAAGAGGAAGTATCTGCTGGTCATGGTGGATAAATTCACTAAGTGGATAGAGGCCAAACCAGTTAAAACAGCCGAGGCGGGGCCAGTGATAGAATTCATATCTGGTGTGGTGCACCGTTATGGTGTTCCACACAGCATCATCACCGATAACGGCTCCAATTTCACAGCCGATGAGGTGAAAACTTGGTGTGCTAATCTGGGCATTAAGCTTGATTACGCCTCTGTCTATCACTCGCGAACAAACGGTCAAGTCGAATGGGCCAATGGTATTATTATGAGCGGCATCAAACCCATACTAGTGCGGTCTTTGAGAGAATCAGACAAGCACTGGGTTGAGGAGCTTAACTCCGTACTCTGGCGGTTGCGGACCACGCCCAACCGCACTACTGGATATACACCTTTCTTCATGGTGTATGGTGCGGATGCTGTGTTGCCCTGCGATATTATTCATGACTCACCTCGAATGCGCATGTACGAAGAGAGAGAGCCGAGCTTGATCGGCAGGACAGCCTAGATGCCCTGGAGGAAGAGCACGATGTTGCAAAAGCCCGTTCCGCATTTTATCAACAATAGGCCCGCAGATATCAAAGCAGAGAAGTACATGCCAAGACTTATAATGTTGGCGAACTCGTTCTACACTTGTCGGAGAAGAAAAAGAACAAACTCAAGCCCAAGTGGGAAGGTCCCTTCATCATTGACGAAGTTCTCACTGGTGGAGCATACCGCTTGCATGCTGCATCAGACAATCGCCTAGAGCCGAACCCCTGGAACGCTGCCAGACTCCAAAGATTCTATGCCTAGCGCCGAACTATTTGTTCGTCTCCTTCTCCCTGTTGTTTCCTTTATTTTTTTCCTCTCTTTTCGTTCTTCCTTTTTTTTCTTTTTCTAATCCTTAAATATTTCGCATGACTAAACCATGCACCTGTGATGTACACATCCTCGAACATGTACGTCCATTATACGTGGGAGCTTCCCAAACAAAAGCTTATTCTTATTTTCGGAGCATCAAGCTCATCACACACGATTCTTTCTAGTAAACTGTTTGTGGTATACCTGATTTTTTCATTATATTTTGAAAAAAATGGTGTTACGGAGGTAAAGCATGGTGTTTGAATTGCTAGAGCATTTACGTACAGTGAGCATGCAACTAGTACATGAGTGTCGTGTTTAAATTTTGAATTATTCCGGGTTCGTTTGGCATTTTATGCATTAATTGAGTTTCGGGGCTTTAATGTGCATAATTCAAATTTGAACTACAAGCACATGCTCCAGTGCACCAAAGTTTGTTGAAAAATCACATGTGTGTCTTTGGCTGAATTTATGGGTCGCCGTCCGCGGGGCGACGCACTTTTGCGCGTGCGTCCGCGGCGTCCTTCTTCGGCAACCATCTACCCAATATCGGTCGGTTCCTATGGTGTCCTCATCCCCCGCCACTCACCGGCACAAGCGTTCCGGTCGGTCGTGGCTACAGCGGTGGGTGAGGCATACGATGGCCCGCCAGTCGGCCACCTCACATGTCACGGCAATTGATCCTGACAAAACTCTCTATGGCCTGTTTGACTGGCTCCGTCGAGACCGCATCCGAATGCGACAGCAGCGACCCCGCGGTAGAAGTCTTGATGGTCGACGGACCACCCAGTCCTCCTGGATTCCCTCGCAACAACGGTGGCAATCGCGGCGGCGATCCGTCGCGCATTCATGAACAGTACCGCCTCGAGCCTCTTTCTTCGCAGCGGAGGGAAGAGCTTCGCTGTCGCAACATGGATGCACTTCTGTCAGTGTCAAAACTGGCGGATCTCGGGTAGGGTGTCCCGAACTGTGCGTCTAAGGCGGATGGTAACAAGAGGCAGGGGACACGATGTTTACCCAGGTTCGGGCCCTCTTGATGGAGGTAATACCCTACGTCCTGCTTGATTGTTCTTGATGATATGAGTATTACAAGAGTTGATCTACCACGATATCAAAGAGGCTAAACCTTAGAAGCTAGCCTATGGTACGATTGTATGTTGTCCTATGGAATAAAACCCTCCGGTTTATATAGACACTGGAGGGGGCTAGGGTTACACAAGGTCGGTTACAAAGGAGGAGATATACATATCTGTATTGCCTAGCTTTCCTTCCACGCCAAGTAGAGTCCCATCCGGACACGGGACGAAGTCTTCAATCTCGTATCTTCATAGTCCAACAGTCCGGCCAAAGGATATAGTCCGGCTGTCCGGAGACCCCCTAATCCAGGACTCCCTCAGTAGCCCCTGAACCAGGCTTCAATGACGATGAGTCCGGCGCGCAATGTTGTCTTCGGCATTGCAAGGCAGGTTCCTCCTCCGAATACGCCGTGGAAGAGTTTGAATACAAGGATAGTGTCCGACCCTGCAAAATAATTTCCACATACCATCGTAGAGAGAATAATATTTCCACAAATCTAATCTGTTGACATATTTTGATAGCATGACATCACTCCATGGCCCGGTTTTTATTCGAACGACTTTTCTTAACCAGCTCCGCACATATCGCGAGGCGGTTTTCTTGACATGTCTTGTCAAAGCAGAGATCGTGTTCCCCTTATCACGGGATTCTGATCAAATACGGACGTGGGTAACCCAACCGCACCATCAATTACCGTGCCTGGGGAATAAGCGGTTTTGCCAGGCAAGTGGGGAGACACATCGCCTCTTCCGCCCTTATAAAGGGACAAAGATTTACTTTTTTCACCCACGCCTTCTTCCTCCTCACTTACCCATTCCCGCACACTCGAGCTCTAGCGCCCAAGCTCGCGTTCTTCTTCTCAAACCACTCCAAGCATGTCCGGAGCAGGAGGCAAGTGGATGGTCTCCTCCATCACGGAGGAGAACATCAATAAGTTACGGGAAGCCGGATACCTGGCTGCGGATATCATGCACCGGCTGCCAAATGCGGGGCAGATTGTCCCAACACCCGAACCCCATGAGAGGGTAGTTTTTCTTACCCATTTTGTCCGCGGACTGGGATTTCCTCTCCACCCATTTGTCCGCGGGCTCATGTTCTACTATGGGTTGGATTTTCATGATCTGGCTCCCAACTTCATCCTCAACATCTCAGCGTTTACCGTCGTGTGCGAGGCCTTCCTCCGCATCAGGCCCCACTTTGGCCTATGGCTGAAACCTTCAATGTCAAACCGAAGGTGGTGGGTGGCCAACAAGCAGAGTGCGGAGGGGCCATGGTGGGTAATATGCACTACAAAAAAATACACTTCCGTGATGATACGTGTTTGTCACAGTAGGTCGCTTTTTTTGTCATGCATGTACATCCATGACAAATTTATGACAGAATCAAGATAGTCATACATGTGCTGTCGTAGATGTGTTCCATGACATTACCAAAATTATCATCACGTGAGTGTCCACTTCCATGACAATAAAGCGCGCGTCATAGAAGTGCTTTCGTCAAGGGTGACCAACATGTGGCATCCACCGTAATGGAACACCGTTAAGCTATCGGGTCGGGTTTTGGATCCGATAACCTGTTAACAGCCTCGACCAATGGGGATTTTCCATGTGTAAAATCATCATTGACTAGAGGAAACATGTGTCGGCTCATCGTTGGGACAGATGTCATCCACTCACTGGACAGAAGGCGCCTATGATACATTGACACGTGGCACGACCCAACAGTGGCCCATTCCTGTGAAAAGGCCGGCCCATTTGACTTGGTCAAAAGCTGGCGGGCCGGCCCATGGAAAGCCTGTTAACGGCCTGTTCGCATATAGCCCATTTATAGCCCGCTAATCCAAGGCCCGTTACGCCCTATCCGAATTAGGCCCAGTAGTGTCATCTGGGCCGTCCAATATGATTCCAGCCCATTTTCACTTCTGGCCCATGTATAGCCCATGACGTCTTTCGGCCCATATGAGGCCCTTTGTAACTCTTGGCCCATTAGCAGCCCGTGCTGAAACTGGCCTGTAATGAACAGTGTATTACTTTACACCCATTAACGGCCCGTGGTGAAACTGGCCTGTAATGAACAGTGTATCACTTTATACCCATTAACGGCCCGTTATTCCGTTGGGTTGTTTCTAGCCCAAGTTAACTTTCGGCCTTCTGAGGGCCCATTTATTCTTGGGCTCATTTGTAGCATTCGGTTACTTACGGCCCGTTACTGTCATTTTCTGTTTGCGGACCGTTAGTCTGTTGGGCCATTTTCATAGCATCACCAAATACGGCCTACTAACGGCCCGTTATGGTCAGCCCATAAAACGTACGATTTCCATTAAAGGCCCATCTACGGCCCATTAAAGGCCCGTACAAGACCCATAAATGAGCCGGCGGCCCATGGATCCTACGAGACGTACAAGGCCCATGGATCCTACGAGACGTAGAAGGCCCATGGATCCTACGAGACGTAGAAGGCCCATGGATCCTACAAGACATAGAAGGCCCATGGATCTGACGGCCCGTGAAGGGCCATGGTTGAGCGAATTGGCCCCCGTTTGAACGATATAGCATATTCAAAGAATTATCCTACTCAATACTATCACCTCTAAAAAGCCTACACTATTACAACAAAGAGATCAAGGCATAGAAAGGTAGAATAATCCTACACTATGCAATAAAGAAATTACAGCCGATTATACCCACTGGGCATTATGGTTCGGCAGAGGTGATAATAAAGCATACACAAATAGCAAATTACATACACTGGGCAAATACAGCTCATACATCATGAACGCGCATCAACTTAACTCCATTTGAACTATAATCTCTTCAGAAAATAGGATTGGCCGGATTCAGATAGCACAAATTTAAGTCTGCAAAATCTCCAATTCCTTCATGGTTACCTCAGTGTCTTGTTTCATTTTTTGACTCCTGCATCTAATACCTGCATGTCCAGTCTCAACTTGTTGATTATACATTGACAGTCATGTACACATTGTCTTGCCACCTCTAGTTAATGCTCGAGAACATCAGCACATTCCAATTCCAATCCATAATCATTCGGTAATGGGCATGCCGCACTGCTCGCAGATCTTTGTGTTGATGTCACTTCATCCTGAAATGTTTCTGTAAGTACACATGACTAGGGCAAAAATATAGTTACAACAGTGAAGTGAACAAGACACTATTTTGTACTACATGGAAAAACAGGACTAACAATAATGTTACACGTCACTTTCAAAAAAAAAGTTACACGTCATGAAGCATAAGAAGGTGATATTTTAAAAATTATAAAAAAGATAGTCTGTGCAGCCTGCATACAGAAATCCCTCTTAGCTCACCAGAGGAGCATGATGTTGGGGCCCAATCGAAAACATAGACAAGTTACAAATTTAGACAGCATGTTGCGTATAAGTAAGCAAGCAGTTGGCCATTCTGTGCCTCAATTAAGGTCTTAGGGAGCATGATGAACAGCAGAGGGTTTCGTACAAACATACTATAGCAGACAAAACTATGCAATCATTAGCGTAGTATAAACTAGATTGTGAACCTCATGCAATAATAGTTGGTTAATAGACTTCAAAACTTCAGGCACACTTCGGCAGAGTAATTAAATGGTAAGGCCTTTAATTATGTCAACTAATAGTGATACAAGTACCGAACAACAGGCATGATTATTTGGGCATCTCATTAACTGAGGACAAATAAAGCAATTGAAAAGAGAAAATTAACTATGCCTGAAACAAACAAGGAATTGAACAGTTGAGTTGCATATAGTGACTTACCTTAGCAGGTTGAAGAGGCTCGGTGCAGCTCCTACTTCTCTTGCAAGGCTCCTTCCTAACATCTTGTACTTGGAAATCCTCAATCTTATCTTCATTGCACCCCCTCTGCAAGGTGACACAAACTAGTTACTCGTCTCCTTGGAAGATAAATATGCATACTTTCGAGTCTGTGAACACAAAAGAATGAGATTATAACAAAACAACACCACATAATGAAACATGCCGCATCTCTTGCACTTGCACACAATCAAATGAGCATTTACTATGTCTGCACTATGTAAAAACTAGGCATACCTTCAAACTGGATCTCCAGGTACTCTTGGAGAGCCTACTGTAGTGTACAACCAAACCTTTATGTCACCTATGAGTTAGACAAGGCCCCACTACAGCAGCCCTTAGTGTTTAAATCATTGACAAGCTCTGTTAGAGTGTTATGTCAAGAACAGCAAGTAATCAAAGCAAACAGTCCTAGTATGGCTGGCTGATGCAAACAAGCAATTGAACAGATGTGTGAGCAAATCTTACATATCAAGAAAAGAAGCAAAGAAGGAGGCTTAAAGACCATCACTTGACTGACCAGATTGAAGGGGCATTTAAACATCATGTGCAACATATGAACTAACATAAACATTGCATATTCCAGATTCTACAATGGAATGCACATGTATTAGGTTATGCCATGTATGATGATGCCTAAATGTACAGATAGCAGGCATGAGTGATTCATCATTGCATGCACAATTGAATTGCATGTTAAGGGCCAGTTCGATTCCGCCTTTTCAGGGCATATTATCAAAATAAGCCATAAAAGATGTAAAGAAGTCTTTTTTGAGTTATGGGCTTAGGCTTAACTAATTTCACTTTGGAGGGGGTTGTTTCGGGTAGAACCTCACTAAAAATTGAAGGGAAGGGGAATAGTGAAATGATTCTGTTGTCTGCCTATATTACACTCAAAATGCAACTGCTGACGCCCGTGTCACACCTGATCCTCAAGTAAAAACAAACACGCAAGCATTCATTGCCCTGCCTGCTTGCATCTCCTCTCCCCTTTCCACTATACGATGAATTGCTATGAGCTGCTTCTGCTGCTGATATATGATGCTTTGCTATGAGATGCTCCTGCTGCTGCTATATGATGAATTGCTATGAGCTGCTGCTGTATGATGAGTTGCTATGAGCTGCTGCTGCTATATGATGAATTGCTATGAGCTGCTGCTGCTGCTATATGATGAGTTTCTAGAAGCTGCTCCTGCTGCTGCTATATGATGAGTTGCTACAAGCTGCTCCTACTGCTGCTACATGATGAATTGCTATGAGCTGCTCCTGCTGCTGCTATATGATGAATTGCTATGAGCTGCTCCTACTGCTGCTATATGATG
Source organism: Triticum dicoccoides (assembly GCF_002162155.2). Classification (NCBI taxonomy): domain Eukaryota; kingdom Viridiplantae; phylum Streptophyta; class Magnoliopsida; order Poales; family Poaceae; genus Triticum; species Triticum dicoccoides. The sequence continues at coordinate 206,011,249 of NC_041392.1, forward strand.
AATTGCTATGAGCTGCTGTTGGTATATGATGAATTGCAGACTGCTGATGTTGTATGATGAGTTGCTATGAGCTGCTGCTGCTATATGATGCTTTCAGGTGGTGCTGCTATACTATAATAACTAGCCACTTGGACCATCGAATTTGAATAAATAATTGTTCTTCATTTAAATGTGGGTCATGTGTTCTTCGTTTAAATTAGGCAATGGGATCTCTATGGAAAACATTGACCAAAGTAGATTGTGCCAAGTAGATGGTATATTTGTATTTGCATTTTGAGCAAATAGTGATGGTCTGTTTTCCTATCATATTAATTACTGCACTGGGTTCAATTTGTGATGTTTGCAAGTCAAATTAATTTCCATATGGGCAGCAAAATGAAAAAAATATAATGCAATCTAGACTTTCCACCGATCATACCAAAGATAAGCTGAAAATGCAATGAAAAGAACTGGTTGGCTTATTACATGGAGCTTATATTCACAGGTGCTTATTTTCTTAGGATAACTCGTAATAATTGTCCCTAAGAAACTTGGCTAATAGAACTGGCATACAAATAACATGTCACGATGATTGCAATGGAGGAGTGACGTACCATGTCACGCTGTATAGGCTCACCGCTGCCTCTCCTTTTTTTGCGATGTTCCATGAAATTGCCACATACATCTTGTACTTTTTCATTGTGTAACCCTATCTGCAAGTTGACACGGCTAATTTCAGACATCTCTACATGATACTACATTGCATATCCCTTGTGCATATTTAAACCACCAATTAACGATTGTGTGCGTACCATAAACTAGCCACGACTCTGTATGCTGGACTAGCAGGCACTCTAAGGGAGCCTAATGTAGTGCACTGGAATTCCTACATGCCACCTATGATTTTGTGTAATGTACTGCCCCTATTCCTAAATATATGTCTTTGTAGAAATTCCAGTATGGACCACATACAAATGTATATAGATGCATTTTCGAGTGTAGATTCACTCATTTTGCTCCGTATGTAGCCTATAGTGGAATCTCTAGAAAGACTTATATTTAGGAACGGAGGTACGAGGTAGTATCATGTATGACACCTACATATCTAATTTAGCAGCCAGTAGTAGAAATCATTGTCTACACAAAGGGATTATTGGTCGAAAATCCTAGCAAAGCACGCTGGCAGGCACAGAACAATACAAGAGAGAGAGACGCGCTTACAAGATCATAGCAATGCCTCAGTCTAGGATCTTAGTTGGCCAAGCTGTTAGATCCAGAAGAAACATCGTCCTTGTAGTTTTTGCCAGCTGCATAACAGGTAACAGCGACCGGTTAGTATATTTGAAGTACATCGGGCAGGTGACGTTGGACGGGTTAAAAGGTGACAAGTACCTAGGCCGTGGCGGGTGCTTGGCATCTCTCCAGACTGTGGGAATCAGGTTAGAAACGTCGAGGGTGATGACGCTGCGCTGGCTGTCGGGGTCCTGTAAGGAGATCTAGAACCGTCGAGTAGGGTGTTTGTGGAGCGGCTCCGGTAGGGTGGACTATGGTGTGGGCGAAGCGGATCTATGGCCGTGGATGAGGGCGTAGGTGAAGCTGCTCTGGTGGTTGGGTTAAGGATGGTGTCGATGATGCAGATCTGCGGCTGTGGACGGGGCGTCAGAAGCTGCTCCGGTGGTTGGGTTAAGGGTGGTGTCGACGATGCGGATCTGCGGCCATGGATGGGGCGTCAGAAGCTGCTCCGGTAGGTTGGATGAGGGTGTGAGGAAGCGGATCTGAGGCTGTGGACTTGTGAGTTGGCAAAGCGTCCCTGGTAGGGTTGAGAATGATATAGGCGAAGCTACTCCGGTAGGGTTGAGGAAGGTGTCGGCGAAGAGGATCAGAGGCCGTCGACGGGGGCGTCGGTGGGGCGGTTCCGGGGGGTGTGGACGAAGTGTCTTTGGTGGGGAGTACGAATGAGCCGCTGCAGATGCGCGACGGTTGACGAGAGTACCGGCGAAGCAGATCCAGCGTCGTGGACAAGGCCGGCACCGAATGAGATGTGGTACAGTGGTGGATGAGCAGTCTACTTGTTTCCAGGGGAGGTGGGAGGGGTAGATGCGGCCGCAGAAGCAGATCCGGCGAGGTGGACGCCACTGGCAGTGAATGGGCTATGGTACGCCGATGGATGAGCAGTCTAGGGTTTTGAGAGGGGAGGGGAGAAAGGGCGATGAAGTACGGACGGCGTGATGTAAGAT
>NC_041392.1:206013902-206050184 GCF_002162155.2 Triticum dicoccoides
GGGGGGGGGGGAGAGGAAATGGGGGTGTCGTGTAGTGGGGGAACCTGAAGTTACCAAAGCAGCCCCAACCTATCATGTAGATGAGGGCGTTATTGTAACTGTTGGTCTCCGTGCACCAAGGACAAAAGGGGGATTTCACATGCTAAAGACTAAGGTGGCGGAAATTTTAGAAGGAGGCGGGAGATTTTGCCGCCCGCGGGATCGTTCGTATCCAGCTTCAACTAATTTTGGACCGTGCTAGCGGGAAGGTCATGCTAGACTGTGTACATGGGGCACGCGTCAGCATTTAATAACTGGTGTGAAGTCCACCCCAGAAAAAAGACAATAACTCGGGATGATGCGCCGATAACTTGGACGTTCACACGGGCGCGGCCAATCGTACGGGTGTAGTGGCGCGTTCACAAAAAAGGGATCAAATGCTCAGCCTATGTATTTCTCGTGTAAATAGATAATTTAGTGCCATTGGTTATTTACTTTAAACATAATGCATTGACATGTTAGTGTAGAGGCGCACAAAAAGAAATGGATATTGTAGTCAGCTACTTAAAAGTGTTACCTCATATGATTACATAGCCTCCATTTCATAAATTGCATACCCGTTGAATTCATATATGAATATTACATATATTACTTCAAAATAGAAACTTAAATCATCCAAGACTAATGAATTTGAATGCAAGAGTAACAATGGTGCATGTTCATGATAGCTACATTGGTTGTTGAAGAAACATCACTGTAACTTTGGCATGCACAACTAAAAAGGCTTATTTAAATAGAAAAAAATGTGATATGTTAGTGTCCAATCTTTATAGCGTTGAATCGATATTGTACCTTTGGCCACGATACGAAGTAGATATTGACTCATGTTCAAGCGATGCACGTCCACGATCGCTAGATAGTGATATGTGAATGAATTGTGCAATCTCTCTCACACGCATACATATCTCATTTCCCTGTGGGCATCGGAATCACACACGCGCACTTCGTGTATTTCTCTCCCTCTGTCAGGGTTAAATTCGTCTTTCTACCCCGTCCTACAAGTCTCTCACACAGAAACACACATGCTCTCTATGTCTAACACACCCACCCCTTTAATTCCGCCCACCCACAGCCACTCATGTCTCTCACACATATGCTATCTACCTATCCGTTAATATAGCTAGATATGTGTCACACAAACTTCTTCTCCCTACTAGCAAGATGCCCATGCGTTGCACGGAACATCAAGGTGCATTTGTATGAGAAGTTTATCTTGTGGGAGAAAAGGATGAAAGAGGGAATGCCTTATTTGGAAATTCGGAGAGGGGTGTGGGTATCTTTTTGCAAAATTGCCATAGTTTCCTTCCTGCCCGTCGGATATAAATTGGATGGCCTATATTGCAGGATGGCAGGAACACCATCATCACCAACTCTGTTTTTTATAAGAGTAGAGATATGTGAGTGTCACTGCCCCCCCCCCACACACCCACACTTCCCAACACCGAAGGAGTAGGGTGACACCTCAATCTTGATACTAATGTATCGACTGGCTTCTCTCTCAAACATACACACACACTACCCGGCACCGAAGGAGCTAGTAGGGTGGCACATCGATCTTGATAATAATCTATCTACTCCTCTTTCAAACACACACACACACACTCGCTAGTTGTGCCTCTCTGCCTACCGCGCACACTCTCGATACGTCTTTCTCTCCCTCCCCCCCAACAATGACAGCAGAAGGGTGACAACTCGATCTGATCATAATCTGTCAATTGGTTTCTCTCTCAAACATTGTGTCTCGGTGCCTCTCTTGGTAGCCCCCTCGATATGTAGACTTCCCGCGCGCGCACAGCTGTAGTGACAATGACGCTGAACCCAGTGTGCCTTGTTTTTACCGGCCTCATGTGATAGTTTTCACCCTGTTTTCTGTTAATTAACAAGGCAACCTTTTCCTTTGTTACTACTAGTGAATCTGAAATCATTCGGGGCAGACATAAAATATATCACTTCAACCCAATTATCGCAGCAACTATTTTAAAAGAAATAAGCTAGCTGCCCGTGCGTTGCACGGAACATCAAGATGCATTTGTATGAGTAGTTTATCTTGTGAGAGAAAAGGTTGAACAAGGGAAGGCCTTATTTGCGAGCGTGGAGAGACGTGTGGGTATATTTTTGTAAAATTGCCAATTTCTTTCCTATCCGTTAGATATAAATCCGATGGCCTATATTGCAGGATGGCACGCACACCATCATCACCAACTCTATTTTCTGATCCCTTCGTTCGAAAATACTTGTCATCAAAATGGATAAAAAGAGATGTATCTAAAACTAAAATACGTCTAGATACATTTCCTTTTATCCATTTTGATGACAAGTATTTCTGGACGGAGGGAGTATTTGTCTTTTTAGAGATTTCAACAAGTGACTATGACCGGACCTTACCAACATACTGAAAAAGTAGTCCATAATTTTGATGTTACCCTCTTTTCATGGCGGTGCAGTGCCATCTGGATACCTCATAAATAAATAAAGTACTACATGATACTAATATATGATACCTAGCGCAGGAGTACTAAGTATTATTAATACAGTTTTGCTAGAACTCATCTAGATGAGATATAAATTGGTCTCATTCATCTTTTATAGCCATTGGATGTGATGCTATATAAGATGCGTGTGTGCTGACGTGGGTTGTATTTGTTCTTGTGCAACAAACTGACCACTACATGTCATGTTTGATAGTCTCAAGTCATTAAAAGCATACAAGCCCCACATCTTTTCTTGGTTGATTCCTCTATTTATGTCAAAAAATAAGAAACAACGTGAGAGTTAATGCACCACGCCTATGTGTTTACTACATATTTGGTTTTCGTAAGATGACTTAATACTCACCTAGACGGAGGGAGTATTCGATTTGACAGCGGGCGGCGCAGTTCCCGATACGGCTTTAATGCAGACGAGGGAGGGAGTAGCGGTTCCCGATATGTTGAACGTCCAATGCATCCTTCTTCAATTAATGCATGAGGGAAGTAATGGGAGGAGGTCTAGGAAAAGAGGTTGCACGATGTGAATGCAACACAGTTTGCCCTCATTGCCCTCATATAAAGGCGCCCCTCCATTCCAATGCATCTACCACATCGTACGCACCTAAGCATTTGCCTAAGCACCTACACTAAGCACAAAATAGCTCACTCCAGACCCATGGAGGCGATGCTCGTGAGCGGCCAGTGATGTCTACTACACAACCTTCTTCTTGTAGACGTTGTTGGGACTCCAAGTGCAGAGGTTTGTAGGACAGTAGCAAATTTCCCTCAAGTGGATGACCTAAGGTTTATCAATCCGTAGGAGGCGTAGGATGAAGGTGGTCTCTCTCAAGCAACCCCGCAACCAAATAACAAAGAGTCTCTTGTGTCCCCAACACACCCAATACAATGGTAAATTGTATAGGTGCACTAGTTTGGCGAAGAGATGGTGATACAAGTGGTATATGGATAGTAGATAAAGGTATTTGTAATCTGAAATTATAAAAACAGCAAGGTAACTAATGATAAAAGTGAGCGTAAATGGTATTGCAATGTGTGGAAATAAGGCCTAGGGTTCATACTTTCACTAGTGCAAGTCCTCTCAACAATACTAACATAATTGGATCATAAAACTATCCCTCAACATGCAACAAAGAGTCACTCCAAAGTCACTAATAGCGGAGAACAAACGAAGAGATTATGGTATGGTACGAAACCACCTCAAAGTTATTCTTTCCAATCAATCCGTTGGGCTATTCCTATAAGTGTCACAAACAGCCCTAGAGTTCGTACTAGAATAACACATTAAGACACAAATCAATAAAAACCCTAATGTCACCTAGATACTCCAATGTCACCTCAAGTATCCGTGGGTATGATTATACGATATGCGTCACACAATCTCAGATTCATCTATTCAACCAACACAATGGACCTCAAAGAGTGCCCCAAAGTTCCTACCGGAGAATCACGACGAAAACGTGTGCCAACCCCTATGCATAGGTTCATGGGCGGAACCCGCAAGTTGATCACCAAAACATGCATCAAGTGAATCACGTGATATCCCATTGTCACCGCAGATACGCACGGCAAGACATACATCAAGTGTTCTCAAATCTTTAAAGACTCAATCCGATAAGATTACTTCAAAGGGGAAACTCAATTCATTAAAAGAGAGAAGAGGGGGAGGAGAAACATAAGATCCAACTATAATAGCAAAGCTCGCGATACATCAAGATCGTGCCAAATCAAGAACACGAGAGAGAGAGAGAGAGAGAGAGAGAGAGAGAGAGAGAGATCAAACACATAGCTACTGGTACATACCCTCAGCCCCGAGGGAGAACTACTCCCTCCTCATCATGGAGAGCACCGGGATGATGAAGATGGCCACCAGAGAGGGATTGCCCCCTCCGGTAGGGTGCCCATGCCGGAACGGGTCTAGATTGGCTTTCGGTGGCTACGGAGGCTTCTGGCGGTGGAACTCCCGATCTAATGTGCTCTCGGATACTTTTAGGGTATATGGAGATATATAGGCGGAAGAAGTACGTCAGGGGGGCCACGAGGGGCTCACGAGGGTGGAGGGCGTGCCCAGGGGGTGGGCGCGCCCCCCTGCCTCGTGACCTCCTCGCAGATCCCCTGATGTGCACTCCATGTCTTCTAGGCTTCTTTCCTTCCAAAAATGAGTTCCGTGAAGTTTCAGGTCAATTGGACTCCGTTTGATTTTCCTTTTCTTCAAAACCGTAAAACAGGGTAAAAACAGAAACTGGCACTGGGCTCTGGGTTAATAGGTTAGTCCCAAAAATGATATAAAAGTGTATAATAAAGCCCATAAACATTCAAAACAGTAAATAATATAGCATGGAGCAATCAAAAATTATAGATACATTGGAGACGTATCAGCATCCCCAAGCTTAATTCCTGCTTGTCCTCGAGTAGGTAAATGATAAAAACAGAATTTTTGATGCGGAGTGCTACTTGGCATAATTTCAATGTGATTCTTCTTAATTGTGGTATGAATATTCAGATCCGAAAGATTCAAGACAAAAGTTAATATTGACATAAAAATGATAATACTTCAAGCATACTAACTAAGCAATTATGTCTCTTCGAAATAACATGGCCAAAGAAAGTTATCCCTACAAAATCATATAGTCTGGCTATGCTCTATCTTCACCACACAAAATATTTAAATCATGCACAACCCCGATGACAGGCCAAGCAATTGTTTCATACTTTTGATGTTCTCAAACTTTTTCAATCTTCACGCAATACATGAGCGTGAGCCATGGACATAGCACTATAGGTGGAATAGAATTGTGGTTGTGGAGAAGACAAAAAGGAGAAGATAGTCTCACATCAACTAGGCGTATCAATGGGCTATGCAGATGCCCATCAATAGATATCAATGTGAGTGAGTAGGGATTGCCATGCAACGGATGCACTAGAGCTATAAATGTATGAAAGCTCGACAAAAGAAACTAGTGGGTGTGCATCCAACTCGCTTTCTCATGAAGACCTAGGGCATTTTGAGGAAGCCCATCATTGGAATACACAAGCCAAGTTCTATAATGAAAAATTCCCACTAGTATATGCAAGTGACAACATAGGAGACTCTCTATCATGAAGATCATGGTGCTACTTTGAAGCACAAGTGTGGTAAAAGGATAGTAGCATTGTCCCTTCTCTCTTTTTCTCTCATTTTTTATTTTTTTATTTGGGCCTTCTCTTTTTTTATGGCCTCTTTTATCTTTTTTTATTTGGCCTCTGTTATTTATTTATTTTTGTCAGGAGTCTCATCCCGACTTATGGGGGAATCATAGTCTCCATCATCCTTTCCTCACTGGGACAATGCTCTAATAATGATGATCATCACACTTTTATTTACTTACAACTCAAGAATTACAACTCGATACTTAGAACAAGAAGTGACTCTATATTAATGCCTCCAGCGGTGTACCGGGATGTGCAATGACTCATGAGTGACATGTATGGAAGAATTATGAACGGTGGCTTTGCCACAAATATGATGTCAACTACATGATCATGCAAAGCAATATGACAATGATGAAGCGTGTCATAATAATGGAATGGTGGAAAGTTGCATGGCAACATATCTCGGAATGGCTATGGAAATGCCATAATAGGTAGGTATGGTGGCTGTTTTGAGGAAGGTATATGGTGGGTTTATGGTACCAGCGAAAGTTGCGCGGTACTAGAGAAGCTAGCAATGGTGGAAGGGTGAGAGTGTGTATAATCCATGGACTCAACATTAGTCATAAAGAACTCACATACTTATTGCAAAAATCTATTAATTATCGAAACAAAGTACTACGCATGCTCCTAGGGGGATAGATTGGTAGGAAAAGACCATCGCTTGTCCCCGACCGCCACTCATAAGGAAGACAATCAATAAATAAATCATGCTCCGACTTCATCACATAACGGTTCACCATACGTGCATGCTACGGGAATCACAAACTTCAACACAAGTATTTCTCAAATTCACAACTACTCAACTATCATGACTCTAATATCACCATCTCCATATCTCAAAACAATTATCAAGTATCAAACTTCTCATAGTATTCAACACACTCATAAGAGAATTTTATTATTCTTCGTGTATACCTAGCATATTAGGATTATTGAAGCAAATTACCATGATATTAAGACTCTCAAAATAATATAAGTGAAGTATGAGAGTTCATCTATTTCTTCAAAATAAAACTACCACCATGCTCTAAAAGATATAAGTGAAGCACTAGAGCAAATGACAAACTACTCCGAAAGATATAAGTGAAGATCAATGAGTAGTTGAATAATTATGCAACTATGTGAAGACTCTCTAACATTTAAGAATTTCAGATCTTGGTATTTTATTCAAACAGAAAGCAAAGCAAAATAAAATGACATGCTAAGAATGGCAAACATCATGTGAAGAAGCAAAAAACTTAGGATCAACCGATACTAACCGATAGTTGTTGAAGAAGAAAGGTGGGATGCCAACCGGAACATCCCCAAGATTAGATGCTTGAGACTTCTTAAAATATTATCTTGGGGTGCCTTGGGCATCCCCAAGCTTGAGCTTTTGTGTCTCCTTAATTCCTCTCATATCACGGTCTCCCTAAATCTCAGAAGCTTCATCCACACAAAACTCAACAAGGACTCGTGAGATAAGTTAGTATAAACCATTGCAAAAACCTTATCATACTCTACTGTAGAAAATCACTAAAATTATTATTCAATATTTCATACTAAAGGCCTCTGCATATTTAATAGTCCTATCCTCAAATGGAATCATTAAAGAAGCAAACATATGCAAAAAATGCAAACATAACAGCAATCTGCCTAAACAGGATAGTCTGTAAAGAATGCTGCAACATCCATACTTCCCTAGCTCCAAAAATTATGAAAGAAAATTCCCACTGTAGTAAATTTATCAGATATTAATATGCAAAAGGTTTCAACATTTTATCACATTCTGACTTTTCTAGGGAATTATTACAACAGCGGTAAACTTTCTGTTTTCAAACAACAACATGTATACTTGTAACATAGGCATAGTAAAGGCTATCAATGCCACTTTTATTGAAATAAAATATGCAAAACATTTTTCTAAATAACAGAAAGCAAATCCTAATAAAATAAATTGACGCTCCAAGCAAAACACATATCACATGGTGAATAAAAATATAGCTCCATGTAAAGTTACCGATGAATGAAGACGAAAGAGGGGATGCCTTCCGGGGCATCCTCAAGCTTAGGCTCTTGGCTATCCTTGAATATTACCTTGGGGTTCCTTGGGAATCCCCAAGCTTAGGCTCTTGCCACTCTTTATTCCATAGTCCATCGAATCCTTACCCAAAACTTGAAAACTTCACAACACAAAACTTAACCGAAAACTCGTAAGCTCCGTTAGTATAAGAAAATAAATCACCACTTCAAGGTACTGTAATGAACTCATTATTTATTTATATTGGTGTTAAACCTACTGTATTACAACTTCTCTATGGTTTGTAAACTATTTTACTAGCCATAGATTCATCAAAATAAGTAAACAACACATGAAAAACAGAATCTGTCAAAAACAGAACAGTCTGTAGTAATCTGGATCAAACGTATACTTCTGGAACTCATAAAATTCTCAAATAAATTGCTGGACCTGTGGAATTTATCTATTAATCATTTACAAAAATAATTAACTAAATAGCACTCTCCAAATAAAAATGGCAGTAATTCTCATGAGCACTAAAGTTTCTGTTTTTTACAGCATGATCATAAAGACTTCACCCAAGTCTTCCCAAAGGTTCTACTTGGCAAAAACACTAATTAAAAGCATAAAACCACATATAAACAGAGGCTATATTAATTATTTATTACTAAACAGGAACAAAAATCAAGGAATAAAAATAAAGTTGGGTTGCCTTCCAACAAGCGCTATCATTTAACGCCCCTAGCTAGGCATGATGATTTCAATGATGCTCACATAAAAGATAAGAATCGAAACATAAAGAGAGCATCTTGAAGAATATGACTAGCACATTTAATTCTACCATACTTCCTATGCATAGGGATTTTGTGAGCAAACAACTTATGGGAAAAATAATCAACTAGCATAGGAAGGCAAAACAAGCATAACTTCAAAACTTTAAGCACATAGAGAGGAAACTTGGTATTATTGCAATTCCTACAAGCGTATATTCCTCCCTCATAATAATTTTCAGTAGCATCATGAATTAATTCAACAATATAACTATCACATAAAGCATTATTTTCATGATCTATAAGCATAGAAAATTTACTACTCTCCACATAAGCAAAATTCTTCTCATTCGGAATAGTGGGAGTATCATAAGAGACTCGAATACTATAAATTGTTTCCACATTAAAAGAGTAATGTTCATAAAATGGGTAACCATAATCATGACAAGTTTTATAAATATAATCACTACTTTTTATAGCATAAGTATCATCACAATAATCATCATAGGTAGGAGGCATGCTATCATCATTATAAATTTGCATATCAAAACCTGGGAGACTAAAAATATCATCTTCATTAAGCATAGCATCCCCAAGCTTGGGACAAACATTAATTGCAGCAAATATATTCTCAAATATGTCATCCTCATCAAACATAGCTTCCCCAAGCTTGGGCCTTTTCGTATCATAAGCATAATCACTCTCATCATTAATAGTATGGATAGCACCAATGGTATAGCAATTATAATATTCTTCCAAGCAAGTGCCAAAAAGATTTTCAAGATCATAAGGAGTATCATTATCTTCCCAATCATAATCATCACAACAAGCAATAGGCATAACGAGATCATCATCAAGTGTATCATAATCATTTTCATGAGGCACAACAATAATAGGAGCAACTTTATATGGGAGAGATACCTTTTTACCTCTCTTCCTTTTTCTTTTCTTCTTCTTCACCACATCATGTGTGGGTTCAATCCTCTTTTTGGAGCTCCTTATTAATGAGATTGGTTGAATAGAAGGCTCCTCCTCGTTACCTGATTCATCATAAGAAATAATAGGAGGATATTGGGAAGTCTCTTCCCTTTCATTAGTATTTTCTTCATCCTCTATTTGTTTTCTTTTCTTTATGTAATTGGCAATATAAGGATTTTCAATGCAATTCACCGCACAATACATATAAATTACTTATAGATCAATATCGAGGAATTTCTCAAGGTTATATTCTGGAATATGCCTAGTTTGACGTTTCATTTCTTCATAACCCAAAAGCAAACTAAGTTCATTATAATGTGCAAGGGAAATCAAGTCATCACAATTTTTGGACACGATTCGATCATGAAACAATTTGCATTTGATATTCAAATGACCATGTTCATTGCAAAGTTCACAAGTACGGTAAAGATATTTTAAATTTTCAGCACTCACAGTTAGCCTTTCTTGCAACCATTTAGTTTCTAGTACTTATGCCTCTTGCAATATCTATCTTCCCTATTTGGTGTGTACTTACAAACCTAATGCACTCCACAAAAATTGACATTTTTATAGGAGGCATTTTCATCATAACTAGTGCAATCATCATTAGTATCATGGATATTCAAAGAATTCGTACTAACAACATTGCAATCATGCTCATCATTCAAAGATTTGGTGCCAAACATTTTAATGCATTCTTCTTCTAACACTTTGGCACAATTTTCCTTTCCATCATACTCACGAAAGATATTAAAAAGATGAAGCGTATGAGACAAACTCAATTCCATTTTTTATAGTTTTCTTTTATAAACTAAACTAGTGATAAAACAAGAAACTAAAAGACTCGATTGCAAGATCTAAAGATATACCTTCAAGCTCTAACCTCCCCGGCAACGGTGCCAGAAAAGAGCTTGATGTCTACTACACAACCTTCTTCTTGTAGACGTTGTTGGGCCTCCAAGTGCAGAGGTTTTTAGGATAGTAGCAAATTTCCCTCAAGTGGATGACCTAAGGTTTATCAATCCGTAGGAGGCGTAGGATGAAGATGGTCTCTCTCAAGAAACCCTGCAACCAAATAACAAAGAGTCTCGTGTGTCCCCAACACACCCAATACAATGGTAAATTGTATAGGTGCACTAGTTCGGCGAAGAGATGGTGATACAAGTGGTATATGGATAGTAGATAAAGGTATTTGTAATCTGAAATTATAAAAACAGCAAGGTAACTAATGATAAAATTGAGCGTAAACGGTATTGCAATGTGTGGAAATAAGGCGTAGGGTTCATAATTTCACTAGTGCAAGTCCTCTCAACAATTGTAACACCCCGGATATGACTCCCAATTTGTACTCCAACTCTTGCCGTTTCCAGCGTTAAGTTATTTTATTTTTCTCGGGTTCGGGTCTTTGTCTCCGTGTGTTGTTATCATTGTCATTGCATCTCATATCATGTCATCATGTGCATTGCATTTGCATACGTGTTCATCTCATGCATTCGAGCATTTTCCCCGTTGTCCGTTTTGAATTCCGGCGCTTCGTTCTCCTCCGGTGGTCATTTCTATCTTTCTTTCGTGTGTGGGGTTTAAACATTTCCGGATTGGACCGAGACTTGCCAAGCGGCCTTGGTTTACTACCGGTAGACTGCCTGTCAAGTTTCGTATCATTTGGACTTTGTTTGATACTCCAACGGTTAACCGAGGGACCGAAAAGGCCGCGTGTGTGTTGCAGCCCAACACCCGTCCAAGTTGGCCCAAAACCCACCTAAACCTGCTCCATCATCTAGAGCGTTCGATCACGATCGCGTGGCCGAAAACCGCACCTCATTTGGACTCTCCTAGCTCCCTCTATGCCTAGTCGTCTTCCACCTCTCGCCGCCGGACACGTCCGATTCGAGCCGGACGTGTCCGACTTGTCCCGCCGCCGCCACGTGTCGCCGGCCCACTGGCTCGGCCGCATCTCCCAGCCGCCGGCCCGCAAGCCCGCCGCGGGCCCTCCCGGCCCGAGATCCCGCGCCGCTTCGCCCGCCTCCCCGCCGCCCGAGCGCGGCCCGTGCCGCCGCGCTCGCCTTCGTCGCCGGGACCCCGCCGCCACCGCGACCTCGCCGCTCCGGCGACCGCGCCACCCAGCACCACCGTGGCCGACCCGAGCCGGCGCCACCCCGTCCGCGCCCGGCGCCGACCTCGCCGCTCCGGCCGCCCCCAACCTCCACCGCCGTCCGGTCGGCCTCCTCTCTCCGGCGAGTTCCTCCAGTGAACAGTCCGGCCGGCCAACCTCGTACGACGTGCGCCGATCCAGATCCGGATGAACAGTAACCCTAGGTGGTTTTTCTTCTAAGTCCTGGGATTTTCAGATCCAAGTGCCCATGTTCATAGCATCGTAACTCCGCATCCATAACTCCGATTCATGCATATAGCATATCAAAATGTTCATCTCAGAGAGTACATCATTTCATTCCATTGCATCATTTTCATTTGAGTTCATCTTGATGCCCGAAATTCTGTTAGAAGGAGGCTACTTGAGTTAATTGTCAGATTTGCTGCTCCATTTAGAGTTTTGTCATTTTTGCCATGATTATTGTGTGCACGATATGCCCTGATGCTCTACATATGTTTTGTTAAGGGTTTTGTTATCTTTCTAGAGGTGCAACCCATGTATTTTTGTGATGTGTGTGGTGACTAGTGCAAGCTTGCGAAGTGGTGCACTTGGTAATTCTGTTTTCAGGGACTTAGCAATTCCACTAAGTCCTTGAGCTGTTTATCCCATGTTGTCATATGATCATGTTGTTTCCGAGAGATCCGTGCCTCTTTTGAGGATGATCAGTAAGGATGTTTTATTAATCTTATAGTGTTCTATCCATCCATGTCCTTGTTTGCAATTACGGAGCACCCTAGCTTGAGTCAATCGAGCTCTACTTTTGCTACTTTGTGAATCTGGGCAGATTGTCAACTTGTTTGCAATTTTGCCGATGTTGTTGTAGTTGATCCGTGCATGCTATGCCATTGTTCTTGCCATGTCTAGCTTGCATTTTGTGTGTTCTTGATAGATGTATGCTTATCTTATCATGACTTGCACCGTAGTGAGTGCATCGAGCTCATTTACATGCCTACTTGATATCTGTTTTCAACATGTGCCAGTTTTCACTAAGTCTGAAAACTGATTATGCTTTTGCTATGTTCACGTGCTTGTTAGTATATTTTCTGATCCCTTTTGGCTCAAGGTCACTAAGGGACTTTTGTTAAGCTATTTGAGTAGCTCCATGCCATGTTTTACTTTGCCATGTTCAGGTCCTGAAGCATGTAGTTTTGTTGCTCCGAAGAGGGCTATCTGACCTGAAGTTTCAGACAAGTGTTAATTTCACTAAGTCTGAGATCTGTTTACCATATGCAGTTTTGCCATGCTTGTTTGAACCTGTTAATGGATGAATTGGCCGTAGCTGAGTGCTAGACTTTTGTTAAGCATCTTGAATGCATCCCTGCCATGTATTTTTTTGTCATTTTTGGGTGCTGTAGCATGTTCATCTCATTGCATTTAGATGGCTACTTGCTGTAAATCGCAGACCGGTGTCATATTTGAATCGCTTGCCATTTCCAAACCTTAACTCCGATTCTGGCGTTCTTTATATCGTTTTCAAGCGATTTCATCTCATCTTTCCAGTGGCACACTTGGATTTCCAAGTTGAGGCCAGGTTCATGCATTCCCTGTCACATCTTGCATAAGCATCCCGCATTGCATCCCGCATAGCATACCATGTTTGCATATTATTGTTTGAGCTTGCACGTGGTTGATTGTGCCCTTGTTGCTTGTTTGTCTTGTTTGGGTAGAGCCGGGAGACGAGTTCGCTAACGAGGAGCCCGTTGAGTTTGCTTTCGAGGATCTAGTCAACTCTGACAGCTTTGCAGGCAAGATGATCATACCCTCGAAATCACTACTATCTTTGCTATGCTAGATTGCTCGCTCTTTTGCTATGCCATTGCTACGATGCCTACCATTTTGCCTTCAAGCCTCCCAATTGCCATGTCAAACCTCTAACCCACCATGTCCTAGCAAACTGTTGATTGGCTATGTTACCGCTTTGCTCAGCCCCTCTTATAGCGTTGCTAGTTGCAGGTGAAGATTGGAGGTCGTTCCTTGTTGGAACATTTATTTACTTGTTGGGATATCATCATATTATCTTGTTATCTTAATGCATCTATATACTTGGTAAAGGGTGGAAGGCTCGGCCTCTCGCCTAGTGTTTTGTTCCACTCTTGCAGCCCTAGTTTCCATCATATCGGTGTTATGTTCCCGGATTTTGCGTTCCTTACGCGGTTGGGTTATAATGGGAACCCCTTGATAGTTCGCCTTGATTAAAGCTTTTCCAGCAATGCCCAACATTGGTTTTACCATTCGCCACCTAGCCTTTCCTTTCCCTTGGGTTCTGCAGACTCAAGGGTCATCTTATTTTAGCCCCCCCGGGCCAGTGCTCCTCTGAGTGTTGGTCCAACTGAGCGATGTCCGGGGCTATCAGGGGCAACTCTGGGCTGGCCTACCCGACGTCTTGCTCATCTGAGTGTGCCCTAAGAACGAGATATGTGCAACTCCTATCGGGATTTGTTGGCACATTCGGGCGGTGTTGCTGGTCTTGTTTTAACCTGTAGAAGTGTCTTGAAGAACCGAGGTACCGAGTCTGATCGGAACGTCTCGGGAGGAGGTCTATTCCTTCGTTGACCGTGAGAGCTTGTCATGGGCTAAGTTGGGACTCCCCTGCAGGGATTTGAACTTTCGAAAGCCGTGCCCGCAGTTATGGGCAGATGGGAATTTGTTAATGTCCGGTTGTAGATAACTTGAACCTTAACTTAATTAAAATGAATCAACCGAGTGTGTTGCCGTGATGGCCTCTTCTCGGCGGAGTCCGGGAAGTGGACATAGTGTTGGAGTAATGCTTGCGCAGGTTGTCCTCTAGTTTCTCGCTCGCGCTTTGCCTCCTCTTCTCGCTCTCTTTTGCGAATAAGTTAGCCACCATATATGCTAGTCGCTTGCTGCAGCTCCACATATATTTACCTTACCCCTACCTATTATGCTTAAATAGTCTTGATCGCGAGGGTGCGAGATTGCTGAGTCCCTGTGGCTCACAGATTACTATTACACCAGTTGCAGGTCCAGATGATTCCTCTCTAGGTGACGCGCTCGAGCTCAAGTGGGAGTTCGACGAGGACTCTCAATGTTACTATGTTTCTTTTCCTGAGGATCAGTAGTGTTGCCCAGTTGGGGGTGATCGGGACCATGTCGCTTGTTGGGTTGTATTTTATTTTGGCGCCGTAGTCGGGCCATGAATGTTTGGATGATGTATGTTATTTATGTACTTGATTGACGTGGCGAGTGTAAGCCAACTATGTTATCCCTTTTATTTATCTATATTACATGGGATGTTTGTGATGATTGCCTGACTTGCGATATATGCCTTCCATGCGATTATGCCTCTAAGTCGTGCCTCGACACGTGGGAGGCGTAGGATGAAGATGGTCTCTCTCAAGCAACCCTGCAACCAAATAACAAAGAGTCTCGTGTGTCCTCAACACACCCAATACAATGGTAAATTGTATAGGTGCACTAGTTCAGCGAAGAGATGGTGATACAAGTGGTATATGGATAGTAGATAAAGGTATTTGTAATCTGAAATTATAAAAACAGCAAGGTAACTAATGATAAAAGTGAGCGTAAACGGTATTGCAATGTGTGGAAATAAGGCCTAGGGTTCATACTTTCACTAGTGCAAGTCCTCTCAACAATACTAACATAATTGGATCATAAAACTATCCATCAACATGCAACAAAGAGTCACTCCAAAGTCACTAATAGCGGAGAACAAACGAAGAGATTATGGTAGGGTACGAAACCACCTCAAAGTTATTCTTTCCAATCAATCCGTTGGGCTATTCCTATAAGTGTCACAAACAGCCCTAGAGTTCGTACTAGAATAACACCTTAAGACACAAATCAATCAAAACCCTAATGTCTCCTAGATACTCCAATGTCACCTCAAGTATCAGTGTGTATGATTATACGATATGCGTCACACAATCTCAGATTCATCTATTCAACCAACACAGTGGACCTCAAAGAGTGCCCCAAAGTTCCTACCGGAGAATCACGATGAAAACGTGTGCCAACCCCTATGCATAGGTTCATGGGCAGAACCCGCAAGTTGATCACCAAAACATACATCAAGTGGATCACGTGATATCCCAATGTCACCATAGGTACGCACGGCAAGACATACATCAAGTGTTATCAAATCTTTAAAGACTCAATCCGATAAGATTACTTCAAAGGGGAAACTCAATTCATTACAAGAGAGAAGAGGGGGAGGAGAAACATAAGATCCAACTATAATAGCAAAGCTCGCGATACATCAATATCGTGCCAAATCAAGAACACGAGAGAGAGAGATCAAACACATAACTACTGGTACATACCCTCAGCCCCGAGGGAGAACTACTCCCTCCTCGTCATGGAGAGCACCGGGATGATGAAGATGGCCACCTGAGAGGGATTGCCCCCTCCGGCAGGGTGCCGGAACGGGTCTAGACTGGCTTTCAGTGGCTGCGGTGGCTTCTGGTGGCGGAACTCCTGATCTAATGTGGTCTCGGATATTTTTAGGGTATATGGAGATATATAGGCGGAAGAAGTATGTCAGGGGGGGCACGAGGGGCTCACGAGGGTGGAGGGCACCCTGCCTCATGACCTCCTCACAGATCCCACGACGTGCACTCCAAGTCTTCTGGGCTTCTTTCCTTCCAAAAATGAGTTCCATGAAGTTTCAGGTCAATTGGACTCCGTTTGATTTTCCTTTTCTTCGAAACCCTAAAACAGGGTAAAAACAGAAACTGGCACTGGGCTCTAGGTTAATAGGTTAGTCCCAAAAATGACATAAAAGTGTATAATAAAGCCCATAAACATTCAAAACAGTAAATAATATAGCATGGAGAAATAAAAAATTATAGATACGTTGGAGACGTATCAGCCAGCGGCTGCGCCAGATGGTCCACGACGCCGGCCTGCGGCATGGCGCCGAGGATCGTCTCCAGACGGTGTTGGAGACCGGCTGGTGGATGGCCGCCTTCGGCGCCAACTACGACTCTCAGTTGGACCAGATGATCGTTGCCACCAACAACAAGTTCACCGTCCTCAAGAAGCTCGCAGACGACATCGCCGTACTCCTACAGCCCTCGCGCCCGGGCTCCTCATTGCCTGCCACCCTAATCGGCCTCCATGGTCGGAACCTCTTTCAAGCACTAGTGGCCCTGCGACTGCCCGCCGACGCCACGAAGAATGTCTACCTGGAGGTCGCGCTTGCCGCGAGGCGCCTCGCCCTGCAAGAATTCGTCGACCTACACATCCACATGTATGAGGAAATCGTGTACATAGGTATCTACAAGGCCAGTGAGGATGCTACGACATTGGCCTTCCTCAACCGGCTGGAAGCCTTGGATGCCTTTGCTGAGAAGCACCTCGACCTCGCCACAAAAGCCGCCGCTCCTTAGCCTCCGGTCGGTGGCCCGGCGCACTAAGTTGAGGAGGAGGAGGTCGTACGTTCATGGATTCATCTTTCTTCTTGCCTTCTGTAGCCACCACTGTGATCGCATCATCGTGGCCTTAATTCTTATTATGCTGTTGCATTCTCGTTCCAGTCAATACCGACATGTGCGATCCCTTTGCTTAATTATATGCATCACTGTAACTAGTACTCCATCCGTCAATTTATAAGTTGTGCTTACCTTTTCCATCAACTTCGTGCAACGTGCGGGCATCTTGCTAGAAACACTAGAATATGTCTATATAATCCGTATGTGATAGTCCATTTTAAATCTCAAAAAAGACAAATATTTAGGTACAGAGGGAGTAATATATTAGGAGTATATCAAAACAATAGTGATTTCTTTCAAGTTTGTGAACAAATACTACTATTCTACTACTTTGTATCCGTCGCAACGCACGAGCACATTGCTGGTAAAAGGAAAAGGCCTGCCGCATTCGCGTCGCACCCCCACACGCCTCGGAATCGGGAGTACAACACGGCCCGTCCGGCACGACACATAGCTTAGGGATGGCGTGTTGCCTAGCATTTTCACTTTCATGTGGGACCGCCATTGAGCAAACCGACACCCCGCCCGCCGCCGGGTTGGAAAAAAGAAACGAGGGGAAGATCTAGCTGTAGCACGGAAGCCAAGAAATTTGGTGTCAGACGGGGCTCGTTGATAGAGTAGGAGCATTCCGTACTAGTACTACTCCTACTAGTACCAAGTTTGTACTCCTAATACTATATTACTAGTACTACCACTATACAACTAGTAGGTACGTGCATGGCACAACATCGTAGGAACAAAAAACGGGAAGATCTTGTTGTGGGTGATTTATCTTTTTTTCAATCAACGTAGTATGGATAATATGATGTGGGGGGCACCCATGAAGCTTATGTGGCTTGGTTGCATGGCTACGGAAGGTTAGAGAAAAATAAATAGATAATGTGTTTAGAGTGCACTCCACTAAATAGATATATATATACTTTGGATCCATTGCAACGGACTGACACATCTATATCTATACCCCCTATATAGTGTGTGAAAAACTTTCAAAGTTGGTCGTTGGATGAAGCCAATCCGACGGTACAAAGATGGCAAATCCGAGCACTACTGGCCGTTGGATATCATCCACCAGATTCTGCCACATGTATAATCTAGAAGACTCCATGGTTGAACTTAATTCATGACTAAGGGCCTCTTTGATTCATATGATTGCAGAAACACAGGAATAGGAAAAAAGTAGGATTGGAATGGCATGTTCATTGGATCCCTATAGGATTTGAGTTTGTTTGATTGTGTCACATGAAAAACAAAGGATTTATTTCAAGAGGTTGGAGTGCATGTTAGAATTCCTGTGAAACATAGTACACATGAATCCTTAGGAAAATATTCTGCATGATTCAATCCTATGAATCAAACGACCAACATAGGAAAAATTCCTAAGGATTCTAATCCTTCAAAGATCCTATGAAAATCCTTTGAATCAAACAGACCCTAACTTTGCCACAACTAAGCTTAAGCAAAGTTATTAGTTCTTCAAAACGAGAGAAACAAGTTGGCAAGCCTAAGGGAATCTTGCCACATTTTTTGTGTGTATGTCATGTGGGGCCTTAGTGTGGCTTGCCTAAGGTGTGGCTTGAATCAAACACTCGCCTAAGTTAATCAAACTTGCCTAACCTTACATTCCACTAGATTTTGCCACATGTTAGAATCCAGAAAGCTCCGCATGTAGAAGCATAATGCACAAACCACCATAATCTCATGCGTGCAATGCACGTGTACCTTACTAGTACTAGTTGGTAGTAGTAAGAAACAAATTCTAGTTTTGGCACGAGCTCGTACTGCGGGAGCACCACAAGGCCTGCCGCAGGAGTTACATTTCCCTCTCGGGGCCCACGGGACCGAACTTCAGTGGCTTAGTGGTAGAAACAAGAAACGTGATGGTCGTCGTGGTTCAACTTCCATGGACAAGCTGTCATGTCTGCTGACACATGTATATCAAAACTAGAGTGCTTACATTTCAAGCACGTGAACAAGTATTATTCTACTACTTTGGATCCATTGCAACGCACGGGCCAACACATTGGTAGTAGCAGTGTCTATCTCTATCTCTAGAGGCCTTCCCTCGTTCATCCTTTTCTCTCACAAGATAAACTACTCATACAAATGCATCTTGATGTTCCATGGAACGCACGAGAATGTTTCCTTGGGGGTCTCTCCAACGCGGCATGGTCGTAGTTGCAAGTTGACGCTCCTTGAGATGCTGACGTTGAGGGGCACTCAGATTTCCTCCAATGAGCAGGTAAGATGAGTTTGATCACGTAGTAAATGCATTCTAAAGACTACTTCCGTGTCCATTTCCTAATTCTCCTCCTGCCCACTGTTTCATAGGTTAGGCTCGGTGCGAGTGGAGATTGGCTTGCATATGTATGGGAGGGTACCAACATCAATTTGCACAACATTTACAATGGTGAAACCGTTCCTGTAGAACCTTTGTCCAACATTGGGATCAGCCATGCAACGGGCCACTGCATGAATTGGTATGATGGAACCACGGTGAGATTGAATAAGATAGCACGAACCTTGCACATGGCGGTCAAAGGCGGACCATGTTGTCTGCGGCCGATTTGTTGCCGTACGAGTAGGAAGACGCTGTGCTCCTTTCTAACCGCATCTTCGCGGTGACAAACTAGGGGACTTATTTTGTATGGGACACATCCTACGATATACTCCCTCTCTCCCAGTTTATTTGTTTTGAATCTTTTCGTTTTATAAGTTTCAAATTCAAATTTAGAGCTCCCCATCACATGTTGAGATTACAATGTCCATTAAATCGTTGCGTGCATGTATAGTAAAGAAAGAAATCTCAAGTTTGGCACGAGTTCGTGTTGCAGGAGCACCACAAGCCCTGGCGCAGGAGTTACATTTCCCTCTCAGGGCCGTCGGGACTGAGCTTCAGTGCCTTACTACACCTACCTTTGAGTCAATAGCATGTGGACCCGATAGGTGACTGGTCCACATGTAATGCTCCCATAGGGAGAGGGGCAGTGGGGCCAAGAGGGGTGAGCCGCAGGTCGGGGGACGTGTGGTTTCATGGGTTCGAGCGGGTCGTGGGAATCGCGGGTGGCTGTGGTAGAAACTTGATGCTCGCCGCATTTTAGGTGGCCCACATGTCATGCACACAAAGGAAGAGGGGCGGTGCGGCTGAGAGGGGTGAGGCGCACGTCGGGGGGCGTGGTGCCGTGGGTTGGAGAGGCGTCGTGGGAATCACGAGATGAAACGTGATGGTCGCCGTAGTTGAACTTCCATGGACAAACTGTCATGTCTACGGACACATGCACTGCATACCGATCACTGGAAGGAGTAGCAGAGAAAGCTATATATGCGGATAAATAGTTCCTTATAGTCAAGCGGACCCACGCTACTACTCTATTCCAAAGACATGCACACCATCAAAATAGTCCATCTATATCAATATACACCGAGAGGGAATAATTTTTTTACAAGAGAGGAAATAGTTCATCCATCCATAATGCCCTCCTGCTGGTGCAGCCTTTTCTTCTTCTTCTTCTTCTTCTTCTTCTTCTTCTTCTTCTTCTTCTTCTTCTTCTTCTTCTTCTTCTTGTTCTCATTCTCTATGGGAGACGGCTTCGTAACAAGCTCTTTGGACCTTGCAGCTATCTCGAAACTCACACGGGCATCAAGGGCAGCATATTTTATCCGCTCGTACGTCAAGGGATAATTCTCCCATCCAGACGACCTTAATGCCACCGTCTCATCACCCTTCTGAAGACTTGTATCGAGCACAAAATTTGCTATGTCGAATAGGGATGGTGTCTGTTTATCACAAACTTCTACAGGAATTTTGATTCTGGTTTGTAGGTCAGCGATGCTATTCAAATCAAGGTTGTACGGCTCCAGCTTCTGTTTGTCCCCTTCGATGGCTGCCCCACAGAAGTATACGTCCTCCCGAGACAAGAAATCGTGAAGCTCACCTGGTATGGAGGGCGAGTGTATGATGTGGTACACCAAAACATCATCTTCGAAGCACAGCTGAAGGACGGCGGCGCGCTGGATCTTCCCAGGGGCACGCTCCGTGTACTCTGCGTCGAGATCGATGACCCTCGTCTCTACCTTTTCGAGGGAGTTGGATACATTGTTGATCCACTACCGAACAACCCTTGGGTGGATGGTGACGGTGGCAACTATGCGCATCGAGCCTTCGACGAGGACATGCTGGACGCTCAAAACTTGCATCTCGATCTCTATCGCCATTTGGAACCGCTGGAACGGAGGGCTATGGTTTGGAGAATTAGGATTAGATGGCTAGTCTAACTGAAGTAGTAGATGATTATTTAAAGAGGTTAAAACAATGTGAATGCAGTGGGGTTTGGATGCAAATGAAGATGAAGGGGAGGTGAAGAAGCCGAGGAGAATCGGTTCCCGATGGAGAAGTAAATGGGAGAAGTGGCGTGCAGGCAGTTGATTAGACGGCTAGGTAGACTAAACAAAAAGGCTATGCGGTTAGACTGATGAGTCGTACCTGTTCGTGTACGTGCCCATCCTTCCTGATAGGTGGGACCTATGCAAACAGATAAAAAAATGTGTCATAGTTTTTTTTGAGTGCGTGAGTGGGAGACACAACATTCTCTGGTTAAGGAATACTCCCTCCGTTTAGGTGAGTATAAGTCACCTTATGAAAATCAGGTTTTCCCAAAACCTTTAGGCATGGAGCATTAACTTCCTGCTTGATCCCCTCCCAGCCTTGTTAGTTAGAGTTCTCTTCCTCTGCTGCCACGTTCTACCTTTCCATTTTTCCTCTTCTCAAGTGTGGAACGATCTGCATGCCGTCCTTGATGCACCAGAACGACCACTGCATGCATCGCGACAGAGCGTTGATTGGGCATGCACGAGAATTTGGTTCTGCTCGCAATATGGATGATACCTGAACGATGAAGTGAACAGGCATGCTAGCACGGGAGACCTATTTACGCTATATAATACTGGAGTACTCATGTACCTACTACTACTACTACTACTACTACTACTACTACTACTACTAGTAGTAGTAGTAGTAGTAGTAGTAGTAGTAGTAGTAGTAGTAGTAGTACTAGTAGTACAACTGTGGTACAGTTGATGGTCAAAATACTATTCATCTGGTCCTCACAGTGAAGTGACAACACCCTGCGCCTGACACTGGTCCAGGCGGCGTGTTCGGGTTACCAAAGTCAGCCTCACCCTGTGCACGGTGCAGTCTGTCACCGCTGCTGTATAGCACATTGGTGCCTCGCCTCGTCTCCCTCTCCGCTCCCATAGAACCACTCCATCTCCATCTCCTTCTCTGTCTCCATCTCACTGTGCCCCCGTGTATCGTCGCCTCACTCGCCTCCCCCAGTACCACTATTCCCTCGCTAGCCGCTCCAGCACCGACATCCTTCTCCCCCGTAAATCAAGCCCCCTTCCAAACTCCACCATGGGCGAACGCGAACTGCGCAGCATCCATATGAGCCGCGATTGGAGCAATCTCCCAGTGACATCCTTGACCTCTGTTGTTCGTGTATAGATATGTTAAGCGCCCTGCGGCTAGCTCCATGCTCGAGGGACATGCACACGGGCATCGTCGAAGCGAGGCCTAAGCTTTTCAAGACACCCTGCTTGCTGCTATATGGTCTTGCGAGATTGGCTCACCATGATACGGAGGCGTGCATGATGCCCCTCGAATTCAATCCGATCTCCATTAGCCGAAATTTCTTTGCAGGTATGTAGTGGGTCGCCGTACATCATTTCCCTCGACATCGATCCAATCACCATCGCCCGAAACTTCTTGGCAGGTATGTACTGGGTCGGCATGAACTCCCACTGGATGGCCGCCTTCAGAGAAGACGGTAAAAAGTTGGTGCTCGTGAACTTCCAGACCTCCCATGAGATTATCCTTCCTCCGTTGGATTATATAGAGTATTACCATCGCGGTCCAAGTCATCTAGATTACTACGTCAGTTGGACGGACCTTGTTTTGCAGAAGATTGTAATCTGCCAAGTGCCCACACGACATGCGAATTACGTAGACTTCAAGCTAATTGCCTTGTTCGACCACGGACTCGCCTATCTTTATGCCGGTGCCTTCTTTAGCTGGAGACAACTCGGCTCGTAGTGGATCATCGTCAAAGCTGATACACACTTCCGTGATGCTATTGAACACAATGGCATCATCTACGCGATCGACAAAGCAGATGGCACCACGTATTGCTGGGATGGCGCATGTAAGTTGTTTCCTCTCATGTTAATGATGACGCCATGACACTGTTTGAACTTTTTGTGATGATTGGCATATCTGTGTTTGAGCAGAATTTGAGTAGAACTATGGCAATGTATTAGAGACACCGTAAATCAGCTATATTTGGAATGAGTTAATTCATGCGATTGTGACCATGTCATTACAACCAATTTGTACCCTGAATAATCAAACGGTTAGGAATATATGGATATTATCCTTATTTTATAGTAATCTAAATACTACTACTAAATATGAGTGTGTATCAATGGCCATGTTAGTTTCCTCATTTTCATTATTTAGAAACATGCACCACACTGTTGGTTTCATCTAACCATACATTAGGGAAGTAAATGTGCATATGGAGAACTCTATATTTGGAAGTAGTGAAATCCTACAATGCTTACCATGTGTACATACCTATATTCGCCCTTCAGCAATCAATGGCTAGAATAATATCATCACAAAAATTTTTGCCCACAGAACACGAGTATATAACAATGCATGGTCTGTTAGTTACCTTGAAGAATTTGTTTGTGAGGACAGAACATGATTACATAACATGCATGACATGGTAGTTTCCTGTGAAGAATCGATTGCGAGATAACATGAGTATAACCATGCATGGCACTTCTACATTTTCGAACCCAGTATACATTTCCATGTATTTTCCTCCCAGTTCCAACAGGGACATATCAATGCTGTTTCTTGCATTATCCTACTCATACTCTGAACAATGCTGATCTTACATTAACAATGCCTGTCCTTTTTGATATGATGCAGTGTCCCTACAGTTACTGCCCTTTGTAATCACACCACCTTTGCCAAAAACAGGGAAGCACAACTGGTTCCTCGCTCGATCAGACGACGGCAAAAGACTGATGATCATTCAGACACATGAGCCAGAAAATCTATATTGCAAAAACCCCACTGTATACAAGCACCGTGTAATAAGTGAGTATCCGAACAGTGGCTGTTACGTCTATGAGCAGGATACCAGCTTGTTGGGGCCTTTAGGATTTTTTAGTTGGAGGCGGGTAAACGGCCTTGGTTCACACTCTCAGTTTCTCGGACTCAATTATCTGATTAACCAGGAGATCACCATTGGCAAGCACCTTGATGGTAGAGAGGCTCTGTTTGCTATGGAAAACTGTGTCTACACGGCGAGCCCTAGGAGTTCGGGAGCAAACTCCCCTGATTGTCAACGATACAGCCTGAAGCCAAAAGAAGAAGGTGAGAATGACAAAGGCATCCGGATTAACTTTGATCCTTGGATGTCTCAATTACGACAGGTAGTGATGTGGTTCGAGCCTTCAGGTTGATAGGTAATTGGGCTGTTGCATCGAAAGGTGGAGTACTGGTGTCTCCGGATCACTGTTCGCTGAAGCGGGGCTGCAAATTATGATGGTGTTGGATCATCTCTTTGAATGACTTTGTTGTCTTTGTTGCTAGTTCTGGATGGGTAGTTCTTTCTTTTGTTATGCATATTCCTTGTCATTTGGTCATCCTCGTCTATGTCACTCTTACTATGTAATAGTTGCTTCTGTTTAGAATGTCATTCTCGTCTGGATCACGAGAGTCTGAGCGCTGCAGATGGGTGCGTTTTGGTGGTGTAGCAAGACTTCTTATGAACTATCATGTCTTGCTGTTTATGTCAGTAGTAGTCACTAGTCAGTGTTTGAATGTTGTATATATCGTTGTTCCAAACTATTTATTGTCTTGAACTACTGGTGGGCTAAATGAGGGCATCACCATTCTCCAGTGTTCAGAGTATATCTCCTTTTTTCAAGTTATATAATTTGAGCTCAGTGTATTTTCGATGATGTACACTTGTTTGGGCCAGTGAGGTGTCATTGAATATGGGCCGAGTAGTAACGCAATGCCAAACATGTCAATTATAACTCTCAGGCCGGGCTCTCAAAAGATCCTGAAAAAAAAGGTCGGGCTCTCCAAAAAAGAATGAATAAGGACTCTTAGGCCGACATGTGGGCGCCACCGGTGTTTTCGTGCGCTTGCGCGCCGAGGGCATATTGGCGCGTGCTCGAAATTCATGCTACCTTTTCACCCGCAGTCTCCCGCCCCTCCCCCACCTCTGGAATCTCGATTCCTACTCCAGTTCCCCCAAATCCCCCTCCTGTACTCCCTGTACTCAAGTGCACTATCATGTCGCCGGTCAACGCGGATCTCCAAACCAGAGATCCTGAGGTCCGTCCTGCCTTCGGTCGCTGCGTGCTGTCGCTCAATAGTGGCATGGCGGCGCTTGACGACCAGTTTGCCGGCAAAGTGCTGATGGTAACCATCAACGGCGATCGACCTCCCGTCTCGCCGGATGACCTTGTCAAAGCTCTTGGCATTGCGCACGGCATCCAAATAAGTGACTTGCTCGTCGAAGTATGTCCGCCACCGGCTGATTTCTTCGTCAGGTTCCAGACAACTTTCGACTGCAGTCGTGTGTTCAAATTTTCCTAGCGTTTGTTCTGTGATGGCGCGCTGGTGAGCTTTGATCGGTGGCACCCAGGATGTGGCTCGGTGCCCTCTGAGCTTGAGTTTTTAACAAAGCTTACCTTCCACGGCATGCCTCGACGTGCTTGGAATAGCGAGTCCATGAACGAGCTTATCAACGACCTTGGAGGTGAGCTCGTAAGTATGTTTGTTCCTCCAGACAGCTGGGCTCTGACAGTTATGGCATGGATGAAGAAGCCGTCCACCATACCGAAGGTGATTGGTGTTGAGATACCGGTGCAGGAACCGGGGTTGTACTATTTGTCGCCACCAAGGCTGCCACGGACCACATTAGGGATGTACCTGTATCGAGTGTTCGTGCATGTCGAAGAAGTGGTCAATCCACCAATCATAGTCCTAACGCCGCCGCTGGTGCCAGGGTCCGTTGACGACGTCCATTACAGGAGTCAACGTCAGACTTTCCCGTGTTGCTCAGAACGATGGATGGCACAGGGCCTACTCCATCGCACGGCGGAGGCCACTGCTTCTTTGGGAGAAGAGGCGGGGATGGCTTCCTGGATGTGCTCTAATTTGAGGTAACAACTGAATCTTGTGAGATACTAGGTAAATCCGAGCTATGGGTGTGAAGCACTGATATGCCAGTACATTTGATTGTGACCTGTTCTAATTTTGTACCTGGACTTTTTTTAGAAAGTGTTGTACGTCAACTTAATGTGCTAGGAGAACTTATTGTGTTGTCTGTCTGTTTTCTTTGCACAACATTCAAGATATTTCCCCGTCATTGATAAAGACGATGAACCGTTATGTATGACTTCCTTGGTTTCAACATAGCCCTTCCCGTAGCGATCCACTGCTTCCATCCTGATTGTGCCGCATGCGTGAAATTTTTGTATGCAAGTTCAGTGTGCTATGATGTTCTATATGATTGTGTCAACTATATAAGTTTTTACTGAGCATCAGCAAGGCATATGGCTGAAAGATGTATTTACGAGCATCGACCGATGGGTCTCTCTCTCTCTATCTCTCTCTCTCTCTCTCACACACACACACACACACGCACACGCACAAGTGGGACCTGTTGAATTATTTATTTGCTCGTGACAACTTTTAATTAGGTTCCACTGTAATCTAACTTTTTTCTTAAGTTATTAACTGAGCTCCGTGACTTCAAAAAGTTGTACAGAAGCCTTGTTTGGGCCTTTCCGGCGTCGCTGAATGTGGACCGAGTAACCATGTTAGGTTGTACTGTACTACACAAGTCTTTTTTGCTATTTTTTCTTAAATAATACATTTTTTATTAATTTTCATAAATATTATGCTGGGTAATTTTTTTTCAAAAATAATACACCGTCCGCCCGCTGCAAGCCGACTGGGCCTAGTCGGCCCACAGCAGGCCGATTGGATTCCAGTCGGCCTACAGCTGGCCGACTGGCCCGTGTCGGCCCACTGTGGGCCGACTAGAGCTAATTGGCTCGCTGTGGGCTAATTGTTTTTGCAAAGGTGTTAATCATGTATTTCAAAAATATGTGTATTGTGACCTCCTCCGCTCGCTGTGGGCCCACTGTTGACTAAAAAAATATGTTTTAAAAAGT
Source organism: Triticum dicoccoides (assembly GCF_002162155.2). Lineage (NCBI taxonomy): Eukaryota > Viridiplantae > Streptophyta > Magnoliopsida > Poales > Poaceae > Triticum > Triticum dicoccoides. Next base: position 206,041,253 of record NC_041392.1, read on the forward strand.
GTTAATCATGTATTTAAAAATTGTTAAATGTGTGTATAAAAAATGTTCCTTATCTATACAATTTTTTAATGTGTGTATAAAAAATAGCTTTTTTTCAACATCAGCAATGCAACTGGGCCGACAGTTGTACACAATATCCGGGTCAACTTGTTATTCTCCGCCCCGCTGGGCTGCAAACTTTCCTAGGAGGTATGCATTAGGCTTAACAAGAAAATGGACTTTAAGAAATAATAAATGGGATGTAATTATAATAACTGGACAGTTACTATGCACCAAACACGTAATTAGTTTGAAAAATATATTATTTTTGGAATTTGAATTTTTTTTAATTTCATTACTTGTTGCGCGCACAATATTTCGTTGGATTTTAACGTAATACAACTTTATTTTGAAATTATATTTAACCTGACTAGAAATTTCGGATACAAATATTTCGGATCCCATCAAAATGTGGGAATTTTTTTGAATTCTGTTTGAGCGGTTGTTTGAAATTATTAATCATTGTCCTAGCTAGAAGTTGGGCTGTACTTTTAACAAACTGTAAATGGGCTGTAGTAAATTCCATTAGAATTAAAAAATAGGATGTACATTCTTAAAAATCGCAAATGAGCTATATGTTCTCTGCCAAATCCGAGTTGTGGGCCTACTAAGTTAACGCGTACCAAGGGCTTTGTCAACTTAGTCAATATAAACGATTCTAGCTGCAGTGATCGTACGATGTCCATCCAACGGCCGTAGTGCTTCTTCAACCTCTGCTCTTCTTGCTCCAACCACCCAAAGCAGCGCTGGTCGTGTCGCGTGCTCCTACCTCCCGTGGCCGGCTGTGATGCCGCGGAGGCCTCACCGCCCCGTACTACTCCCACCGCTGGCCAGGCCATCCCTCTACTCACCCACACCCCCATGTTATTCTGCGGCGACGGCAGCCTCACACCGCAACCGAACCAGTGAACCCTCGTACTCCTCTCCGCGCGGGCTTCCACTAATGCGTCTTCCCCGGCTCTACGTCGTCCCCTTCCTAGGCCTCGCCGTCGTCCAGACCACCGCCCTGGTGCTTTCGGCGCAGCGTGGTCAACGACCGACTTCCATCGGAAGAGTACTGTACATGGAGAGGCTGACAGCTGGGTCCACAGTAGCCGCAAGGAAGTGCCTCCTTATTACGCGCAAAATAATTATTCCTCCACCTGACAGCGGGGACCCACCCGACGGGCCATCGTATTTCGCGAAAAAATGATTCGTGCCCTGACTGCTGGGACCCACGAGCTACATCTTCGCACGCAAGGAAGTGCGTCCGAAAAAAGATGATTCTCCCCCCTGACTGCTGGGACCCACCAGCTACATCTTCGCACGCAAGGAAGTGCGTCCGGGCAAAAAAAAACAAAACGATTCTCCCCCTGAATGCTGGGACCCACCAGCTATATCTTCGCAGGCAGGGAAGTGCCTGACAGCCGGGACCCACCTGGTCGAAGCGTACGTAGCGTTGTCATTCTGGTCGCGAACGTGTACGTACATACTGGTCGATGTAGAGGCGTGCACGTGTCGTAGTAGAGGCGCGCACGTGTCGTAGTAGAGGCGCGCACGTAGCATGTACATGTACGTACAGCGGCCAGGGTGCAAGAAAGAAAATACGGTCACGTATGTGTACATACGGGCGGGGTCTCGAAAACGCCTACTCGCGCATACGTACAGCCAAGGCTCGTGTACATGGCTGGGTCGGAATAGAGAAACAACGTCGTTGTCATGTTCATGGGGAGGCAACGGAATGTGTCATGTTCATGGGGAGGCAACGGAATGTGTCGTGTTCATCGGGAGGGCTTGGACGGAACAGACGATGGAAACGAGGCCTGGCGTACCGCAGAACAGAGGAAACGGCCTTGTGTTCGACCGGCCACGTTCGAAACGAGATCCTGTTCATCAGGAGGGGTCTGGCGTACCGCAAAACGGAGGAAACAGACCTCCTACGGTCGAAACGGGGGTCCTGTTGATCGGGAGGCGTGTGGCGTACCACAAAATGGGACTCCACGGGATACTGTTCATCTCCACCGTCGACCCCCTCTAGCCTCCACAAGCTACTGTTCATCCACCGTCGACCTCCTCCAGCCTTCACCTGTGACTGTTCATCCACGGGCTCCTTTTCATCCAGCCTCCACCGGGCGCTACTCCACCGGCTACTGTTCAACCAGCCCTCTCCACGGGCTCCTGTTCAACCACCCCTCCACGGGCTACTTGTCGGGACCCCGATTCTAAGTCACACCGATCTAGCATGTAACACCTCATATCACTTTGCGGCCTCACGCACGGTATTCCCACGGGTGTCACCTTACCATGGCCCGGGACCGTTTGCGCCTTTTGGCTCATGTATATGATAGTATCGCTAGCATCCATATGACAGAGAATCCGGGCCGACATGACTAGTCGTGAACCCAAAGTGGCACTGACTTATAGGGACAGACACACATGAAACAACATCGAGCATGTCGGTCATCAGCGTGTGAATCCGGGCTGTAGCAACTGGGCTACAGGACTCCAGGAATCCAGGCTGTAGCAGGCTAACAGGACTCCGGAAGTCACCGCGTGACATTTGTTTGATTTTAGAACAATACCAAACTAATTTATCTACTTATGCTAATTTTTGTAGGAGCTAGTGATATTATCCAGAGCTCCTCATCAACTAGCATAATTTTTGGACATATATAAAGTATATAACACTTATATATATCCAATGCAAATAAGTATTGCATTAATTCCAAATGGCCAAAATAAATATTTATGAGCTTAATAAAATACTGGTTTGAATTTTACCTCTGACCAATATTTTCAGGGAGCAACATGAACATTTTCTTGGACCCTTTTGGAGCAATTTTTATCTGGGTCATTTCCAGAAATGATTTCTGAGGGTTTCACAATCCCCAATTCAAATTTAAAATAAATTTAAACATGATGCTCACAAAAAGGCTAGCCTAGGTCATACCAAAACTAGGGATGTGACAACTCGCCCCCACTCGAAAGAATCTCGTCCCGAGATTCAGAAGTCGGCGGAAAGAAAGCGGGGTACTCAAGTCGAAGACGTTCTTCTCGCTCCCAGGTAGCTTCTCTCTCGGAATGAGGAGACCACTGAACCTTGAGAAACTTGATGTTTGGACGTCGAGTGACACGCTCTGCTTGATCCAGAATGCGGACAGGGTACTCACGGTAAGTGAGGTTATCTTGGAGATCAAGCGTTTCATGGTCCACTCCGCTGATGGGATCCGAGAAGCAATGCCTGAGTTGAGAGATGTGGAAGACATCATGAACTCGAGAAAGATGTGGGGGTAGTTCCAACTGGTAGGCAACCTCTCCTTGTTTAGAGAGAATGAGAAAGGGACCAATATAACAAGGAGCCAACTTGCCCTTGATACCGAATCGATGGGTACCCTTTAAAGGGGTAACCCGACGGTAAGCTTTGTCGCCAACTTCTTAAGCCACTTCCTTATGACGACGGTCATACTGGCTCTTTTGACGAGATTGGGCTGTTTTCAAATTCTCACAAATGACGCGAACTTGTTCTTCTGCCTCCTGGATCATATCCAGTCCAAAGAATTGTCTTTCACCAGTTTCTGACCAGTTCAAAGGTGTTCGACATCTTTGTCTATACAGAACCTCAAAAGGAGCTTTCTTGAGGCTGGATTGGTAGCTATTGTTATAAGCAAACTCGGCAAAGGGAAGACACTTCTCCCAATCCATACCGAATGAGATAACACAAGCTCTAAGCATGTCTTCGAGAATTTGGTTGACCCGTTCCACCTGATCACTTGATTGAGGGTGGAAAGCGGTACTGAAGGAAAGATGGGTGCCCATGGCAGTTTGGAAACTCTCCCAGAAATGAGAAGTGAAAAGACTACCACGGTCTGAATTGATCTCTAGTGGAACACCATGAAGTGACACTATTCGAGAAATATATAAGTCAGCAAGCTGACTAGCAGTGATACTCTCTCGAACAGGTAGGAAGTGAGCCACTTTGGAAAGACGATCAATGACTAAGAAGATAGCATTATTCCCTCTCTTGGTCCTAGGAAAGCCGATGATGAAGTCCATACCAACTTTATCCTATTTCCACTCAGGAATAGCTAAAGGCTGAAGGGTGCCAGCAAGCCTTTGATGCTCTGCCTTCACGCAATGACAAACATCACAGTTAGCAATGAACTGAGCGATTTCTCTCTTCATCCTAGTCCACCAGAACCTCTGGCATAGCTCCTGATACATCTTAGTACTACCGAGATGAATCGTGAGAGGAGATTCATGAGCCTCCTTAAGGATCATTTGCCGAAGATGTTGATTCTTGGGAACTACCAAGCGGTTCTCAAAGAAAACAACACCTCGATCATCCATAGAGAAACATCCACCAACTCCCTTCTTAATGTTTCTCTTGATGCGGGAAATTCCTGTATCCTGCTTCTGAGTAGAGATGATCTGATCCACAAGGGTAGGTTTCGCCACCAAGGTAGAAAGGAATCCGTGGGGAGCAATGTGAAAGTTAAGATTACATAATTCCTCATGGAGAAGTGGTTGGCCCTGCTGCAAAATGAGATTGTTGCAATAGGACTTACGACTCAGCGCATCAGCCATGACATTCCCCTTGCCTGGGGTGTAGGTAATCCCTAAGTCGTAATCTGAAATCAACTCCAACCAACGTCTTTGCCTAAGGTTCAAATCTGGTTGGGTGAAGATATACTTGAGACTCTGGTGATCGGTGTAAATCTCGCAACGCTTACCAAGAAGGTAATGTCGCTAGGTCTTAAGTTCATAGACTACGGATGCAAGCTCTAGATCATGTGTAGGATAATTCTCCTCATGTGGATGCAACTGTCGAGATGCATAGGCAATCACATGGCGATCTTGCATAAGAATGCAACCTAGTCCCTGTCGTGAGGCGTTGCAGTAGATAACAAAGTCTTTAGTGAAATCCGGTGGCACAAGTATGGGAGCAGAATTCAGGCGTCTTTTTAGTTCCTGAAAACTATACTCACACTGTGGGGGCCACTCAAACTTTTTATCTTTCTTGAGAAGTTCCATGAGAGGTTTGGCCACTTTGGAGAAGTTCTCAATGAAGCGGCGACAATAACTGGCTAGACCAAGGAAACTCCTAACTTGTTTAACTGTTTCAGGTAGAGTCCAATAAAGAACGGCTTGAACTCTCTCGGGATTGACAACAATGCCCTTACCAGAGATCACGTGGCCGAGATAGGTCACTTCTGGTAACCAAAATTCGCACTTGGAGAACTTGGCATAAAGGCGGTGCTCTCTGAGTTTTTCTAGCACAAGTCTAAGATGTTCGGCATGCTCTTCATCGTTCTTCAAGTAAATAAGGATATCATCGAGGTAAACCACGATGAACTTATCTAAGTACTCGATGAAGATCGAGTTCATCAAGCGGGAGAAAGTAGCTGGAGCATTGGTTAGACCAAAGGACATGACGGTGTACTCGTACTGGCCATAACGAGTGACGAAAGCCATCTTAGGAATGTCCCCATTTCTGATCTTGATTTGGTGGTAGCCTAACCTCATATCCATCTTGGAAAAGACTGAGGATCCAACGAGCTGATCATACAGATCGTTGATCCTGGGGAGAGGATACTTGTTCTTTATCATGACCAAATTAACGGGACGATAATCTATAGCCATCCGGTCCATACCATCCTTCTTCTTGACGCAGAGGACAGGGCAAGCCCTGGGAGAAGAACTAGGACGGATGATACCCTTTTGCAAGGATTCATCGAGTTGTTTCTTAAGCTCAGCTAGCTTTAAGGGTGCCATCTTGTAAGGTCTCCTAGAGATTGGAGTGGTTCCTCGGATAAGATCTATGACAAACTCTACATCTTTGTTAGGTGGAATACCTAGCAGTTCCTCCTGAAAGACATCCGGAAAGTCACAGACTACCGGGATATCTTCAAGGTCTGGAAGAGGGCTGGCATTAAGAGAATAGAGTTGGCGCTTTGCAACTCTAGTGGAGACAGTGACTATCTTGCCAGATGGGTGTGTAAGCTGAACAGACCTTGTGTAACAATCAATCTTGGCATAATGAGCTTTCATCCAGTCCATACCCAAGATGATGTTAATATCTGTAGACTTGAGGGCTATAAGTGATGCAAGGAATACAAGTCTGTCAACAAGGATTTCATTACCATGGCTTACACTAGAAGTTTGCCATTTGGATCCAGGAGTTTGAATGACTAGTGGAGAGGGCATATCACAAAATGAAATGTTGTGCAAGTTAGCATAGCTTTCAGAAATGAAGGAGTGAGATGCTCCAGTGTCGAACAGAATCGAGGATGGATGACAATTGACAAGGAGTGTACCAAGAATGACATTTGGATCATCATGAGCGTCTTTAGCTGAGACGTGATGCACACATCCACGTTCAGTGGGAGCTGACTTGACACTAATCTTCTTGCGTGATGGCTTACCACAAAGAATAGACTCCTCGGGCTGGGGTGGAGCATAGTTGGCTTGAGAGCATTCACGTGCATAGTGTCCTGGCTCTCCACATGTGAAGCAAGTCCCTGAAGTAGGACATGGACCCGCATTAACAAGCGGTCTACCGATAGGCCTGGGAGGAGCATATGGTTGAGCTGGGTGAGGCACCACATAAGAGGGCCTCGGTGAATATCCGGGTGGAAGAGCGGAGTTCGGGACCCAAATCCGGCGCTTCTGAGAACTAGAACCGGAGGAAGAACCCAAATCATGGGTGTGCTTACGAGACTCCTCTTCAGTGAGCTAAGCTGTCCCTGCGTTAATGGCCTTGTTCACAAGAGCCTGGAATGTATTACAATGATGCAAGTGGAGATCACGACGCAACTTGGGATTGACACGCTTCCGAATCTAGCCTGCTTCTTGGCATCTGTGGACACTTCTTCTGTAGCATAGCGGGCGAGGTTCTCAAACTCTCTACTGTAAACATAAACAACCATCTTACCCTGGGTGAAACTACAGAACTCTTCTCTCTTGCGGTCAATGAGAGCCTGAGGAAGGTGATGCTCGCGAAAAGCCTCAGTGAAATCTCTCCAGGTGGGTATCTGGCCAGCTGGAAGCATAGCCTCATAGTCCTGCCACCAAAGACTAGCAGGACCTTCCAGGTGATAAGCAACATAGGTGACCTTGTCACCTTCAGCTACGTTCATAGAACGCAGCTTGATAGTGATACTATGGAGCCAGTCATCTGCATCGAGTGGCTCAATGGAATGACGGAAGGTGGGTGGTTTCAGACCAATGAAATCATGGATGGTCGCTGACTCTTTGCACTGGGGTGCGGTGTTCTCCTCGATACGTGCTAACAAGCGGTTAGACTCATGCTTGTTCCTCTCCATCTCTAACATGAACTCTGCCAACGAAGACTGGTCGGGAGGATCCTCATCCCTACCATCTCCATGGTTCCGGCTACGAGCAACAGAACTTCAGTTAACCGGCAACATCCTAAAGAACGGAACCAAGGAAAAAACAAGGATGGATTCAGCATCAACTATAGGATGCAGAAAGTAGCACAAGAAATTAGTATCTCCCGAACTCCTAGGACAATTCCGACAGCATAACGGCAGTAAAATGCTTAAAATGAGACATTCTCCAAAAGACGGGGTAGCACCAAACTCAACATCATCACTCAACGTTCTGAGATGTTACTAAACAGGCTACACCGGAGGTACTCTAACTAGGATATGACTCAGATCAACCAATCCTTAGAGACTACGGAGTAGTAACATGTGATCCTGATAGACAGAAGAAAAAGCCTAGTTCCTTAACCCCGTAGGAAAGATGGGATGACTCAGATCAGAAGGGCATGAGATATAAGGAGTAAAAAGAGCCTTACGTTCCCTTCCACTATCAATTCCCTTACATAACTAAAGAATTTCTAGACTCAACTTCAACCAGGTTGGCTTGGAAATCCTACAGGCAGTCAGGCTCTGATACCAAAGCCGTCGGGACCCCGATTCTAAGTCACACCGATCTAGCATGTAACACCTCATATCACTTTGCGGCCTCACGCATGGTATTCCCACGGGTGTCGCCTTACCATGGCCTGGGACCGTTTGCGCCTTTTGGCTCACGTATATGATATTATTGCTAGCATCCATATGACAGAGAACCCGGGCCGACATGACTATTCGTGAACTCAAAGTGGCACTGACTTACAGGGACATGCATACATGAAACAACATCGAGCATGTCGGTCATCAGCGTGTGAATCTGGGCTGTAGCAACTAGGCTAACAGGACTCCGGGAATCCGGGCTGTAGCAGGCTAACAGGACTCCGGGAATCTGGGCTGTAGCAGGCTAACAGGACTCCGGAAGTCACCGCGTGAAATTTGTTTGATTTAAAAACAATACCAAACTAATTTATCTACTTACGCTAATTTTTGTAGGAGCTAGTGATATTATTCGAGAGCTCCTCATCAACTAGCATAATTTTTGGACATATATAAAGTATATTACACTTATATATCCAATGCCAATAAGTATTGCATTAATTCCAAATGGCCAAAATAAATATTTATGAGCTCAATAAAATATTGGTTTGAATTTTACCTCTGACCAATATTTTCAGGGAGCAACATGAACATTTTCTTGGACCCTTTTGGAGCAATTTTTATCTGGGTCATTTCCAGAAATGATTTCTGAGGGTTTCACAATCCCCAATTAAAATTTAAAATAAATTTAAACATGATGCTCACAAAAAGGCTAGCCTAGGTCATACCAGAACTAGGGATGTGACACTACTATTCATCCTACCCTCCACCGTCTACTGTTCATCCTGCCCTCCACGGGGTGGTCCTGTTCATCCTGCCCTCCATGGGGTCCTGTTCATCCAGTCCCAACCGGCTCGATCGATCGGGGTCTTGTTCATCCAGAGGCAACACCACGTGGTCCTATTCATCCACCCCCACCAGGAACTGTTCATCCACCC
>NC_041392.1:206050442-206066533 GCF_002162155.2 Triticum dicoccoides
GCTCACTGTTCATCTAGAGGCAGCATCGATGGGCTTCAGTTAGCAACAATAGCGAAGGAATCGCTCGATCGGGTTCAATTAACAGCCATCGATCGATCGCTCGGGTTCAGTAACGCGTAGCCTGCAGTGCAATCGCTCGGGTTCAGTTAGAGCCCAGCGCCTCGCTCGGGTTTAGTTAGAGCCAACGCCTCGCACACACGCGTGTACGTGTACGAGAGAAACGCGCATCGCTCGACCCCTGACCTCCCACCATAACCGGGAATTCCCTGAAATTTTCCTCCCCCTTGCTTCTACCACGGTTTCTTCCATCATGGACGGCCCAAAGAATGTCATGCAGCTGCGTCTCCGGTCTGCCCAGGATGAAAATCCCATTTTCTGTCATGATTTTTTGTCATATAAGTAGGAGCCCACCACATCTATGATGATACCGTGTTTTGTCACAATTATCGTCATAGAAGTGTCATATGTATGACAGAATTTTTTTTCGTTCGGCCCAAAATGTCACGGATGTGTCTTTTTTTATAGTGATGCCTACTATCACCTGGCTTGAGGGCACCCATGTGGATACCATAAATGGGTGGCAATCGGGGTGGTTCTACATCACCAAGCCGCATGACTCTAACTGGGTGGCGGCCCCCAAATTTCGATCCGGAATCCCCACGTGGCTCACCTCCTGGAAAAAGAAGGGTCTGTCCTGGGGTTCTTTGGTAGAGCTAACCGGACTCCATACCTGCATCCAGAACATGACGAACAAGAAAATCAAACTTGTCAACGTGGTCCAGGTTATGCTCTTCCGCCGGATCCTTCCGTGTCAACGACGGGCATTTGTTTTGTGGGAGTTCGACTCGGCCAAGCACCAGACGCTGCGAGAGCTCTACGACATGACGCACGAGGACGTCTGGAGGGTGCTGTTCAAGAGCGCCGAGATTCCTCCCTCCCTCACCGAGGACCGCGGACTCAGCGCAAAGCGCCGCGCCAATTCGGCAAGCTTTTATATCTCTCTGGGTATTTATTTGCCCCGGTTTAGTTATGTGTTGGATCTAAGCTTCCATGCCATTAACAAGACTGGATAGAGACAGCAGAGCAGCTTGATTGTCCAGCCCCCCTGCCTGAAGATCCTGTAGGCGCTCTTCTAACGAAGATGCTGAATCCGGCACCTTACGAGGTGCCAGCAAAGAAGGCCAAGAAGAAGGCCACGGGGACCCGAAAGGGTCTCCGGCGCAAGGTTATATTGGACTCATCGTCCGATGACTCCGATGCGCACTCCTCCCATGAAAACGAGGAGGAGGAGGAGAAAAGTCCCCCCCCTAGCCGGGAGAGACAATAAAAGGAAGACCGACCCATCCGGGGAGGCCGAAGGGTCCAAGAAGGGAAGGACCCTCCCTCCGGACTGTGCCACGACGGCCGCCGACAGCGGTGACGAGTGGCTACCCAGGGACAAGCCCCTGGCGATGTCGTAAGTGTCTGGACACCATAGTGCTTCATGGTATGTTTTATTGTACTGCCTTTCCTCATGCCGAACATGATTATGCAGTCCGTCCCGAGCTCATCTCAACGTACCGTCGTCGAGCGGCTCTTTGGACTCGTTGGATATGGACAACTGTTCTCCTCGGACCGCTTCCACCCCTTGCCCTACGGACAACACCGAGGTGTTGTCTCAAAAGGCACCAAGCCAAGGGGAGGTGATCTTGGGGACGCCTCGCGGCGACTTCCCAGACCCTGGGTACCAAGGGAGCGAGGCTCCTACGGGCTTCGAGTTCGGGCCCCAACTGGACACTGTGGCGGAACCTCCGATGGTTCCGGACTCCGGCAGGTGGTCCCCCGTTAAGGGGGGCCAACCATCCATGCTGGTGTCCTCTGTCCAACTAGAGGCACTGGACAACTTGCTGGAAGCGCTTCACAGTGCTTCCATCGATGAAGAGCACCGCACTATTATGAGTGCTGTGGTCGAGAAGGTTCAGTCCGCCAAAAACGGACTGACCGAAGCTTGTGCTAGCCTCCTAACAGGCTTTGAGGTAAGCAATCAAAATATAAGAAAATATTACCGCATAGATAGTAGCCCTGATGCTCTGTTCGGCATTCGCGAACTAAAGCTGAATAGAGGATCAAATGATAACTCAGGAGTCTAATTAGAGTATGTCTATGTGTATGTGCAGGCTTCACTGCTGGCCGCTGCCGCACATACTGCGGAGGTCTCTATGCTGAAGCAGGCCCTGAAGCGGTCTGAGGGCGAGCTCGACCTTACCAAGAGGCAGCTCGAAGAGAGCAAAGGTAAGATATACCCCTGTCTATATAGTTAAAAAGAAGTTCGGGTGTAAAGTAATAGGATCATCATGAATTTGTTAGGGGCCACGACTGAGGTGGAGACCCTGAGGAAGGCGTTGTCCGAGGCCGAAGACGAAGCGGCCAAAGAATGCATGGAACGGGAGAAACAAGAAGCCCGAGTAGGCGAGGTGCAGCAAGAGCTCAAGGCTCTCGCCAAAAAGCACGAGTCCTTGGAGCTTGACTCCAAGACGCGAGAGTCCGAGCTCGCGCAGGCGCTTGAAAGCGTCCAGAGCGCCAAAGCTGAAGCCCACAAGGCCCTCCTGGAGATTGACACGGTGAAGAAGATAGCAGCGGGTAAGGCATTCAATATGCAAAGCAAGCATGTGAAGGAGACTTTCATTTTTCTTACCCGAGTTCGAAGCTCTCCAGGAGCATTTGCAGATCTTCCCCGCAGTGTACTGGATGCCGCGGAGTTTTACCGGGCTGAGGAGGGAGCTCAACGGAGAAGTTGTTCTGGTCTCAGTATACCAGGACCGAACACGTCGTGTCCTTGAGCGACCACCTGAAGCAGTTAGTCGAACTTCACAAGGCGGCCGAATAGGCCATGAGGGGCCTTATAGTCCGGATGTGGCCTGGTGAGCCCCTGTCCGGCAGCTAGTTCGGCCTGGTGAGGCGGCTTGTGGAAGCCTGCCCACGGCTTGAAGTCATCAAGCGGTCCGTCTGCATCGAGGGTGCACGCGGGGCTTTTGCCCGGGTGAAGGTGCACTAGGCGAAGCTGGACGGCATGAAGCTGGTGAGGGAGGGGCCGCCGGAGGGCAAGGAGCATAGCTGCCCCGAGAATTACTATGAAAGTGTCCTGAAGGGTTCCCGCTTAGTGGCGGATGAGTGTGCCAAGGATGTAATTTTTGAATGAACATGGCCATGTGATCCTGTAATATGAAACGAGTTCTTTTGCACCATGCGACGCTTTCTTAATTTAAAATATTACCTTCTGTGTGGCCATTTATAAAATCTGAGAGTTGGCCAGTCATCGACTTCTATCACCATGTACTAGTACTGGGGTGTTCGGGATAAACCTGAACACTCTGTACCCCAATTTTGGGTCCTTCCAGGGAGGTGTTCAATGCAACGAACCAGGCAATCGGACTGTAATGCTTTATCACTCTCACTTAGCCATAGAAGTCTATGATTTTAAATTTTTGGCGAAGCCCCTGGTATTCGGAGGGCCGAATTTGGGGCGCTATACACGCCTAAGACGGACAAGGCCGACTCCTCTCCCAAAGCGGAAAAAGTCTTTAAGGACTTGAGACCTCTCGAACAGCGACCAGTCTCTCGCCATATCATGACAGTCAGTTTTTGGCTTTCTCTATTGAGGTGCTCGTCCGGAAGAACCGGGACACAATCGTAGTAGTTCTCCCACCGCTACCTTACCCGATATAGCGGAACGTAAGGTACCAAAGTATGGGAGCCGGGCGACCCAACATTTGACCAAAGACATGATTCGGAGCTGATGCATATAATGCTATAAGTTCGGGGTGCCGCACTGTCGAAAGTATTCGAACTTCTTGCACCGTATTATGGGGTAAACGAGGACCCTTGGCATACTGGTCGTACCCGAATGTGCGGGTGCGGATTGTCGTAAATGGACATATAAGAGAAAGATAAAAAATTAAATAATGCAATGACAGAATAATGATATGCATTGTTGTTTGAATAATATGTCGAAGCGTAATGGTACAAGTAGTGCAATAAGCATAAAGTAGGACAATTCGAAATGTCCTATCCCAGGGCAAGCTATGCATAAATAGTGAAAAGCGGGTATATCAAGTATTACTAGAGACCACTTGGCGGTTCCCGTGTTCATCTTAGTTTCTTGCCACCTTGGTTGTTGCTTCCAGAATGTGTCCGGCAATCGTACTGTCGGAAGGGCTTCCAAAGAGTTAGGCCCCGAAAGAGAAAAGGAATGTCAAAGGTATACAACCCCTAGTGTGGTTAAGCCACAATGCGGGGCGTGTCCTGATTGTGCACCCGCCTATGTCCATGGTATTTTCAATGCATAGTTATGTACGCGTGGCACGGATTTCGTCACTTCACTGGGACTGGGACGGGGGCCGGATTGCTAGGCGAGCTCTGATCGTGCCAGGTGATCCTGTTGCAGCTTGTTCCAGACTCGCTTGAAGGTGTCCGGGGGCTGTGATGCCGAATGAGTGGTCTGCCTGAACAGGCTGCTTTGTGCCTCTACTTCAAGGGCCGCAGTGTGCTCTTCCGTACGGAGCGAGCATTCTATGTTTCCATTTACTCTTATGACCCCGCGAGGTCCTGGCATCTTGAGCTTGAGGTACGCGTAATGTGGCACTGCATTGAATTTTGCAAGTGTTGTCCGTCCGAGCAGTGCATGATAGCCACTGCGAAACGGGACGATGTCGAAGATTAAGTCTTCGCTTCGGAAGTTATCCGGTGATCCAAAGACCACTTCCAGTGTGATTGAGCCTGTGCAATGGGCCTCTACACCTGGGATGATGCCTTTAAAGGTGGTTTTGCTGGGTTTGATCCTTGAGGGATCGATACCCATTTTTCACACTGTATCTTGATAAAGCAGGTTCAGGCTGCTGTCGCCGTCCATAAGAACTCGGGTGAGGTGAAATCTGTCAATGATGGGGTCTAGGACCAGTGCGGCGGATCCGCCATGACAGATGCTAGTGGGATGGTCCCTGCGATCGAAGGTGATCGGACAAGCAGACCATGGGTTGAACTTTGCGGCGACGGGCTCCATCACATAGACGTCCCTTAGTGCATGCTTCCGCTCCCTCTTGGGAATGTGGGTTGCATATATCATGTTCACCGTCTTCACTTGAGGGGGAAACCCCTTCTGTCCTCCTGTGTTCAGCGATCGGGGCTCCTCCTCGTCATCGCTATGCAGCCCCTTGTCCTTGTTCTCGGCATTTAACTTGCCGGCCTGCTTGAACACCCAGCATTTTCTGTTGGTGTGATCGGCTGGCTTGTCGGGGGTGCCGTGGATTTGACACGAGCGATCCAGTATGCAATCCAGACTGGACGGAGCCAGAGTATTTCTTTTGAATGGATTTTTCCGCTGACTGTATCTAGAGCCTCTGAATCCGGCATTGACTGTCGTATCTTCGGTGTTATCGCCGTTATTGCGGTGCTTTGGTCTATTACGATGCTGCCTACCATTAACATCTTTGGTATCCGCGGTATCCGGATTCCTCGATATGTTGTTGTTGCGAGCCAGCCAGCTGTCCTCGCCCGCGCAAAAGCGGGTCATGAGTGTCGTGAGGGCTGCCATAGATTCCAGCTTCTCCTGGCCAAGGTGGCGAGCGAGCCACTCGTTGCGGATGTTGTGCTTGAATGCCGCTTGGGCCTCTGCATCCGGATAGTCTACAGTTTGATTTTTCTTAGTCAGGAACCATGTCCATAATTGTCTGGCCGATTCCCCTGGCTGTTGGGTTATGCGGCTCAAGTCATTAGCATCCGGTGGCCACACATAAGTGCCCTGGAAGTTGTCAATAAATGCATATTCTACATCCTCCCAACTGCCAACGGAATCTGCTGGCAAGCTATTCAGCCAATGCCGAGCAGGTCCTTTGAGTTTTAGTGGGAGGTACTTGATGGCATGTAGATCATCACCGCGAGCCATGTGGATGTGAAGGAGGAAATCCTCAATCCATACAGCGGGATCTGTTGTGCCATCGTATGATTCGATATTTACAGGTTTGAAATCCTCCGGGAATTCATGATTCATAACTTCATCAGTGAAGCATAGGGGGTGTGCGGCACCTCTGTGCCGGGCTATATCCCGACGTAGTTCGTATGAGTCTTGTCTGTTGTATTCGGCCCGGCCGGATTTACTCTTGGTGTATCCGACGCGATGACCATCGTCCCGTGTGGGCGCACGTGCCCGTGTCCCGTATATTGACCTTGCGATTTTTGCCTTACTGTCCAAGATGTCTTGCAGGTCCTCTGTGTTGCCCCGGGCCTTAGTATTTTTGACTGAGTGGCGACGGGGTGCGGTCTGAACTTTAGACTGAAATGCCTCTTTGGCACGGCCGCGTAGTGGCCGGTCAGCCGTGCTACCTCTTGAGCACTGCGTTGGTTTTCCCCGAAGAGTAAGGGATGATGCAGCAAAGTAGTGTAAGTATTTCCCCCAGTTTTTGAGAACCAAGGTACCAATCCTGTAGGAGGCTACGCGCGAGTCCCTCGTACTTGCACAAAACAAATAAATCCTCGCAACCAACGCAAATAGGGTTTGTCAATCCCTATAAGGCCACTTACGAGAGTGAGATCTGATAGATATGATAAGATAATATTTTTGGTATTTTTATGAGAAAGATGCACAGTAAAATAAAGGCAATGTAAATAGCAAAGGAAATAACTAAGTAGTAGGAGATCAATATGATGAAGATAGACCCGGGGGCCATAGGTTTCACTAGTGGCTTCTCTCGAGAGCATAAGTATTCTACGATGGGTGAACAAATTACTATTGTGCAATTGACAGAATTGAGCATAGTTATGAGAATATCTAGGTACGATCATGTATATAGGCATCACATCTGAGACAAGTAGACCGACTCCTGGCTGCATCTACTACTATTACTCCACTCATCGACCGCTATCCAGCAAGCATCTAGAGTATTAAGTTAAAAACAGAGTAACGCCTTAAGCAAGATGACATCATGTAGAGGGATAGACTCATGCAATATGAAGAAAACCCCATCTTGTTATCCTTGATGGCAACAATACAATACGTGCCTTGCTGCCCCTACTGTGACTGGGAAAGGACACCGCAAGATTGAACCCAAAGCTAAGCACTTCTCCCATTGCAAGAAAGATCAATCTAGTAGGCCAAACCAAACTGATAATTCGAAGAGACTTGCAAAGATAACCAATCGTACATAAAAGAATTCAGAGAAGATTCAAATATTATTCATAGATAGACTTGATCATAAACCCACAATTCATCGGTCTGAACAAACACACCACAAAAAGAAGATTACATCGAATAGTTCTCCACAAGAGAGGGGGAGAACATTGTATTGAGATCCAAAAAGAGAGAAGAAGCCATCTAGCTACTAACTATGGACCCGTAGGTCTAAGGTAAACTACTCACACTCATCGGAGAGGCTATGGTGTTGATGTAGAAGCCCTCCGTGATTGATGCCCCCTCCGGCGGAGCTCTGGAACAGGCCCCAAGATGGGATCTCGTGGATACAGAAAGTTGCGGCAGTGGAATTAGGTTTTTGGCTCCGTATCTGATCGTTTGGGGGTACGTAGGTATATATAGGAGGAAGGAGTACATCAGTGGAGCAACATGGGGCCCACGAGGGTGGAGGGCGCGCCTGGTGGGGGTGGGCGCGCCCCCTACCTCGTGGCCTCCTCTTTTGCTTTCTTGATGTAGGGTCCAAGTCTCCCGGGTCTTGTTCGTTGAGAAAATAACATTACCGAAGGTTTCATTCCGTTTGGACTCCGTTTGATATTCCTTTTCTTCGAAACCCTAAAATAGGCAAAAAAACAGCTATTCTGGGTTGGGCCTCCGGTTAATAGGTTAGTCCCAATAATAATATAAAAGTGGATAATAAAGCCCAATAATGTCCAAAACAGTAGATAATGTAGCATGGAGCAATAAAAAATTATAGATACGTTGGAGACGTATCAAGCATCCCCAAGCTTAATTCCTGCTCGTCCTGGAGTAGGTAAATGATAAAAACAAAATTTTTGATGCGGAGTGCTACTTGGCATAATTTTAATGTAATTCTTCTTAATTGTGGTACGAATATTCAGATCCGAAAGATTCAAGACAAAAGTTTAATATTGACATAAAAATAATAATACTTCAAGCATACTAACAAAGCGATTATGTCTTCTCAAAATAACATGGCCAAAGAAAGTTGTCCCTACAAAATCATATAGTCTGTCTATGCCCTATCTTCACCACACAAAATAATTAAATCATGCACAACCCTGATGACAAGCCAAGCAATTGTTTCATACTTTTGACATTCTAAAAAAAATCAATCTTCATGCAATACATGAGAGTGAGCCATGGATATAGCACTATAGGTGGAATAGAGTGGTGGTTGTGGAGAAGACAAAAAGGAGAATATAGTCTCACATCAACTAGGCGTATCAACGGGCTATGGAGATGCCCATCAATAGATATCAATGTGAGTGAATAGGGATTGCCATGCAACGGATGCACTAGAGATATAAGTATATGAAAGCTCAAAAAGAAACTAAGTTGGTGTGCATCCAACTTGCTTGCTCATGAAGACCTAGGGCATTTTGAGGAAGCCCATCATTGGAATATACAAGCCAAGTTCTATAATGAAAAATTCCCACTAGTATATGAAAGTGATAACATGAGAGACTCTCTACTATCAAGATCATGGTGCTACTTTGAAGCACAAGTGTGGTAAAAGGATAGTAACATTGTCCCTTCTCTCTTTTCTCTCATTTTTTTATTTGGGCCTTTTCTCTTTTTTATGGCCTCTTTTCTTTCTCTTTTTTTTTCGTCCGGAGTCTCATCCCGACTTGTCTGGGAATCATAGTCTCCATCATCCTTTCCTCACTGGGACAATGCTCTAATAATGATGATCATCACACTTTTATTTTTCTTACAATTCAACAATTACAACTCGATACTTAGAACAAAATATGACTCTATATGAATGCCTCTAGCGGTGTGCCAGAATATGCAATGAATCAAGAGTGACACGTATGAAAGAATTATGAATGGTGGCTTTGCCACAAATATGAAGTCAACTACATGATCATGCTAAGCAATATGACAATGATGGAGTGTGTCATAATAAATGGAACGGTGGAAAGTTGCATGGCAATATATCTCGGAATGGCTATGGAAATGCCATAATAGGTAGGTATGGTGGATATTTTGAGGAAGGTATATGGTGGGTGTATGATACCGGCGAAAGGTGCACGATATTAGAGAGGCTAACAAAGGTGGAAGGGTGAGAGTGCGTATAATCCATGGACTCAACATTAGTCATAAATAACTCATTTACTTATTGCAAAAATCTACAAGTTATCAAAGCAAAGTATTACACGCATGCTCCTAGGGGGATAGATTGGTAGGAAAAGACCATCGCTCGTCCCCGACCGCCACTCATAAGGAAGACAATCAATAAATAAATCATGCTCTGACTTCATCACATAACGGTTCACCATACATGCATGCTACGGGAATCACAAACTTCAACACAAGTATTTCTAAAATTCACAACTACTCAACTAGCATGACTTTAATATCACCATCTACATATCTCAGAACAATTATCAAGTATCAAACTTATCATAGTATTCAACACACTCATAAGAAAGTTTTATTATTAATCTTATATACCAAGCATATTAAGATTTTAAGCAAATTACCATGCTATTTAAGACTCTCAAAATAATCTAATTGAAGCATGAGAGATCAATAGTTTCTATAAAACAAATCCACCACCGTGCTCTAAAAGATATAAGTGAAGTACTAGAGCAAAATTATATAACTCAAAAGATATAAGCGAAGCACATAGAGTATTCTAACAAATTTCAAATCATGTATGTCTCTATCAAAAGGTGTGGACATCAAGGATGATTGTGTCAAACTAACAAGCAAAGACTCAAATAATACAAGACGCTCCAAGCAAAACACATATCATGTGGCGAATAAAAATATAGCTCCAAGTAAAGTTACCGATAGAAGTAGACGAAAGAGGGGATGCTTTTCGGGGCATCCCAAGCTTTGGATTTAGGTGTCCTTAAATTATCTTGGGGGTGACATGGGCATCCCCAAGCTTAGGCTCTTGCCACTCCTTGTTCCA
Source organism: Triticum dicoccoides (assembly GCF_002162155.2). Taxonomy (NCBI): domain Eukaryota; kingdom Viridiplantae; phylum Streptophyta; class Magnoliopsida; order Poales; family Poaceae; genus Triticum; species Triticum dicoccoides. Next base: position 206,060,549 of record NC_041392.1, read on the forward strand.
TAATCCATGAAATCTTTACCCAAAACTTGATAACTTCACAACACAAAACTTAAAGTAGAAAATCTCGTGAGCTCCGTTAGCGAAAGAAAATAAAAAGGCCACTTTAAGGTACAATAATGAACTAATTATTTATTTATATTGGTGTTATACCTACTGTATTCCAACTTCTCTATGGTTTATAAACTATTTTACTAGCCATAGATTCATCAAAATAAGCAAACAACACACGAAAAACAGAATCTGTCAAAAACAGAACAGTCTGTAGTAATCTGTAGCTAGCGCAAGATCCGGAACCCAAAAAATTCTAAAATAAACTTCTGGACGTGAGCAATTTATCTATTAATAATCTTCAAAAATAATTAACTAAATATCAATTTCCAAATAAAATGACAGCAGTTCTCGTGAGCGCTAAAGTTTCTGTTTTTTACAGCAAGTTCAACAAGACTTTCCCCAAGTCTTCCCAACGGTTCTACTTGGCACAAACACTAATTAAACACAAAAACACAACCAAAAGAGAGGCTAGATAAATTATTTATTACTAAATAGGAGAAAAAATCAAGGAATAAAAATAAAATTGGGTTGCCTCCCAACAAGCACTATCGTTTAACGCCCCTAGCTGGGCATAACAAGCAAGAATAGATCTAGGTATTGCCATCTTTGGTAGGCAATCCATAAGTGGCTCTCATAATAGATTCATAAGGTAATTTAATTTTCTTTCTAGGAAAGTGTTCCATGCCTTTCCTTAATGGAAATTGGAATCTAATATTTCCTTCCTTCATATCAATAATTGCACCAATCGTTCTAAGGAAAGGTCTACCAAGAATAATAGGACATGAAGGATTGCAATCTATGTAAAGAACAATAAAATCTATGGGCACATAATTCCTATTTGGAACAATAAGAACATCATTAATTCTTCCCATAGGTTTCTTAATAGTGGAATCTTCAAGGTGCAAGTTTAGAGAGCAATCATCAAAATCACGTGAACATAACAAATCACACAAAGTCTTTGGAATCGTGGAAACTCTAGCACCCAAATCACATAAAGCATAGAATTCATGATCTCTAATTTTAATTTTAATAGTTGGTTCCCACTCATCATAAATTTTTCTAGGGATAGAAACTTCCCATTCAAGTTTTTCTTCATAAGATTGCATCAAGGCATCAACGATATGTTTAGTAAACGCTTTATTTTGACTATAAGCGTGAGTTGAATTTAGCACAAATTGCAACAAGGAAATACAATAAATCAAAGAGAAATTTTCATAGTTAAATTCCTTGAAATCCATAATAGTGGGTTTAGCAACATCTAGGGTTTTAATTTCTTCAATCCCACTTTTATCAAATTTAGCATCAAGATCAACAAATTCCGAATTCTTGGAACACCTTCTAGGTAAAGGTGGATCATATTCAGTACCATCATTATCAAGATTCATATTGCAAAACAAAGATTTAATAGGGGACACATCAATAACTTTTAGATCTTCATCTTTATTTGCATAGCAACTAGAAGAACACGCTCTTATAAAGGCATCTTTCTTAGCACGCATCCTACCGGTTCTTTCTTTGCACTCATCAATGGAAATTCTCATGGCTTTGAGAGACTCATTTATATCATGCTTAGGTGGAATAGATCTAAGTTTCAAATAATCAACATCAAGATCAATTCTATCAACGTTCCAAGCCAAATCATCAATCTTAAGCACTTTTTCTTCAATCATATCATTAAAATTCTTTTGCGAAGTAATAAATTCTTTAATATTAGATTCAAAATCAGAGGGCATCTTCTTATAATTTCCATAAGAGTTGTTGTAGGAATTACCATAATTATTAGAGGAATTACTAGGATAAAGCCTAGGGTTGAAATGTCCTATATATGCGTTGTTACCAAAATTGTTCCTACCAACAAAATTCACATCCATAGATTCATTATTATTCTCAATCAAAGTAGACAAGGGCATATCATTAGGATCAGAAGAAACACTCTTATTAGCAAATAATTTCATAAGTTCATCCATCTTTCCACTCAAAACATTAATTTCTTCTATCGCATGCACCTTTTTATTAGTAGATCTTTCAGTATGCCATTGAGAATAATTAACCATAATATTATCTAGGAGTTTAGTAGCTTCTCCTAAAGTGATTTCCATAAAAGTGCCTCCTGCGGCCGAATCTAAAAGATTTCTAGAAGCAAAATTCAATCCGGCATAATTTTTTTTGTATAATCATCCACAAATTTAAACCATGCGTAGGGCAATTACGTATTATTAATTTCATTCTCTCCCAAGCTGGTGCAACATGTTCATGATCAAGTTGCTTAAAACTCATAATATCGTTTCTAAGAGAGATGATCTTAGCGGGAGGAAAATACTTAGAGATAAAAGCATCTTTGCACTTGTTCCATGAATCAGTACTATTTTTAGGCAAAGAGGAAAACCAAGCTTTAGCATGATCTCTAAGCGAAAAAGGAAATAGCTTCAATTTAACAATATCATTATCCACATCTTTCTTCTTTTGCATGTCACACAAATCACTGAAGCTATTTAGATGGGTAGCGGCATCTTCACTAGGAAGGTCGGAAAACGGATCTTTCATGACAAGATTCAGCAAAGCAATATTAATTTCACAAGATTCAGCATCGATAAGAGGAGCAATCGGAGTGCTAATAAAATCATTATTGTTGGTATTGGTGAAGTCACACAATTTAGTATTATCTTGAACCATCGTGACAAGCAAGCAAACTAACACACAAGCAAACAAAAAGCAAGCGGGCAAAAAGAGGAAAATAGAGAGGGAGAGAGAGGATAGAGAGAGAGGGCAAATAAAATGGCAAGGGTGAAGTGGGGGAGAGGAAAACGAGAGGAAAATGGCAAATAATATAATGCGGGAGATACGGGTATGTGATGGGTACTTGGAATGTTGACTTTTGCGTAGACCTCCCCGGCAACGGCGCCAGAAATCCTTCTTGCTACCTCTTGAGCACTGCATTGGTTTTCCCCGAAGAGGAAGGGATGATGCAGTAAAGTAGCATAAGTATTTCCCTCAGTTTTTGAGAACCAAGGTATAGATCTAGTAGGAGGCTACGCGCGAGTCCCTCGTACCTACACAAAACAAATAAATCCTGGCAACCAACACAAATATGGGTTGTCAATCCCTATAAGGCCACTTACGAGAGTGAGATCTGATAGATATGATAAGATAATATTTTTGGTATTTTTATGATAAAGATGCAAAGTAAAATAAAGGCAAAGTAAATAACAAAGGAAATAACTAAGTAGTTGGAGATCAATATGACGAAGATAGACCCGGGGAGCATAGGTTTCACTAGTGGCTTCTCTCGAGAGCATAAGTATTCTACGGTGGGTGAAAAAATTACTGTTGAGCAATTGATAGAATTGAGCATAGTTATGAGAATATCTAGGTATGATCATGTATATAGGCATCACGTCCGAGACAAGTAGACCAACTCCTGCCTGCATCTACTACTATTACTCCACTCATCGACCGCTATCCAGCATGCATCTATAGTATTAAGTTAAAAACAGAGTAATGCCTTAAGCAAGATGACATGATGTAGAGGGATAGACTCATGCAATATGAATAAAAACCCATCTTGTTATCCTCGATGGCAACAATACAATACGTGCCTTGCTGCCCCTACTGTCATTGGGAAAGGACACCACAAGATTGAACCCAAAGCTAAGCACTTCTCCCATTGCAAGAAAGATCAATCTAGTAGGCCAAACCAAACTAATAATTCGAAGATACTTGCAAAGATTACCAATCATACATAAAAGAATTCAGAGAAGATTCAAATATTATTCATAGATAGACTTGATCATAAACCCACAATTCATCGGTCTCAACAAACACACCGCAAAAAGAAGATTACATTGAATAGTTCTCCACAAGAGAGAGGGAGAACATTGTATTGAGATCCAAAAAGAGAGAAGAAGCCATCTAGGTACTAACTATGGACCCGTAGGTCTGAGGTAAACTACTCACACTTCATTGGAGAGGCTATGGTGTTGATGTAGAAGCCCTCCGTGATTGATGCCCCGTCCGGTGGAGCTCCGGAACAGGCCCCAAGATGGGATCTTAGGGATACAGAAAGTTGCGGCAGTGGAATTAGGTTTTTGGCTCCGTATCTGATCGTTTGGGGGTACGTAGGTATATATAGGAGGAGGAAGTACGTCGGTGGAGCAACAGGGGGGCCACGAGGGTGGAGGGCACACCTGATGGGGGTGGGCGCGCCCCCTACCTCGTGGCCTCCTCTTTTATTTCTTGAGGTAGGGTCCAAGTCTCCCGGGTCTTGTTCGTTGAGAAAATCACGTTCCCGAAGGTTTCATTCCGTTTGGACTCCGTTTGATATTCCTTTTCTTCGAAACCCTAAAACAGGAAAAGAAACAACAATTCTGGGTTGGGCCTCCGGTTAATAGGTTAGTCCCAAAAATAATATAAAAGTGGATAATAAAGCCAAATAATGTCCAGAACTGTAGATAATATAGCATGGAGCTATCAAAAATTATAGATACGTTGGAGACGTATCAAGCCGCATCGTGCACAGGTGAATGAGGTTTCAATGTTTCCTCCTCCAGGTGAGGTTGCAACCTGCGCTTTGGGTAACTCTTGGACGGGCGCTCGAGTTCATGCTCCTCGGCCGCAAGGACTTCGGTCCACCTGTCTGCTAGCAAGTCTTGATCAGCTTGAAGCTGTTGCTGTTTTTTCTTCAGGCTATTTGTCGTGGCCATAAGTTGGCGCTTGAAGCGCTCTTGCTCGACGGGGTCCTCAGGCACAATAAAATCGTCGCGCCGAGGCTCGCCTCGTCTTCGGAGAGAGGCATGTAATTGTCTTCCTCCGGTTCTCCATCTGCTGCCTGCTCTAGAGGGCTAGCTTGTTCGTCCTCTAGCTCTACCCCGTGCTGGAGGGGATTGATGTTGTCTTCGGTGCTATCTGGAGTGTTATTATCTCCTGTGCCGGTATCACTTCTCTTGCTGTGGCGGGACTTAGAGCGCCGCCCTGACGTCGGCACTTGGGCTGCTTCTTGGAGGGGTCATCCTCCGCTGTCTCGTCGCCATTGCCTTCCTTGGGGGTGTCCACCATATATATATATCATATGATGAGGTGGCGGTCCAGCGCCCTGAGGGTGGTGGTTCCTGTTCGTCTCTGGCTTCGTCGTCCATACCGTCGAAGTCTTCAGAGCTGTAACACCCCGTATGTAACTTGCCATATTTGTATTCCAACTCTTGCCATTTCCGGCACTAAGTTATGTTATTTCTTCATTGTCGGGTTTTTGTCGTCGTGTTGCTTTTGTCTTTGTCATGCATCTCATATCATGTCATCGTGTGCATCACATTTGCATACATGTTCGTCTCATGCATCCGAGCATTTTCCCCGTTATCCGTTTTGCATTCCGGCGCTCCTATGTCCTCCGGTGTCCCTTTCTACCTCTTTTCGTGTGCGGGTGTTAAATGTTTTCGGATTGGACCGAGACTTGTCATGCAGCCTTGGTTTACTACCGGTAGACCGCCTGTCAAGTTTCGTGTCATTTGGTCTTCGTTTGGTACTCCAACGGTTAACCGAGGGACCGAAAAGGCCTCTTGTGTGTTGCAGCCCAACACCCCTCCAAAGTGGCCCAAAACCCACCAAAACCCCCTCCCTCATCTAGGCCGTTCGACCATGATCGCGTGGCCGAAAACCATGCTCAATTTGGAGCCTCCTAGCTCCCTCTACCTATATATATAGGCCTCTTCCCCGAAATTCCGGGTCCATTTCGCACCCTAATCCTAGCCCTGCTCCTCTCCGCACGGCCGGACACGTCCGCCACCACCGGACAAAGCCACCACCGCCCCCGCGCCCAATCAGGACGTGCCACATGGCACCGCCCGGCCTCCTCCGCCGCCAGCCTGCGAGGCCCGGGGCGGGCCCTCCCCGGCCCGCGTCTTCCGCCGCCCGCGCCCGCGCGAGGGAGCCGCGCCCGCGCCG
>NC_041392.1:206067387-206091675 GCF_002162155.2 Triticum dicoccoides
GCCCGCGCCGTCCTGCCTCTCCGCCCGGCGCAGCCGCGCGCCATCGCCGGCACCGCCCCGCTCCAGTTACCGCGCCCTCAACTCCGGCGCCACGCCCGCGGTCGCCATCGCCACCTCACCGCCTGGCGCTCCGGCGAGCTCCTCCGCCGGCCTCCTCCGTCCGACGACCACTCCTTCCTCTCCCCCGAGCTCCGGCGTCGTCCCCGGCGAACAGTGACTCTGGTCGCCGAACTTCGGTTTCTGCATCGCTATAGTGCGCGATCTGTATCCAGATCTAGATTCGAATCGGATGACCTAATTTTGCCTTAATATCAGTATTTTTAGCATATTTTCGCATGTCATAACTCTGCATCCATGGCTCCGTTTCGGGCGTGTAGCATATCGAAATGTTCGTCTCGACGAGTACTTCATTTCATCTCATTACATCATGTTCATTTGAGCTCATCTTGATGCCCTAAATGATGTTGGAAGAGTGCTAGTTTCTGTTAGTTTCAGATTCTTATCAGTAATTGGACATTTGTCATTTTTGCCATGATTGATGTGTGCCTCCTATGAACTTGAGCTCTACATGTGTTTTGAAGTATGCCATGCCATCTTTACAGTGGTGTATGCCATGTATTTTTGTGATCTCTGTGCTGACTAGGAAAAGCATGCAAAGTAGCCCTCTCAATGTTGCTGATTTCAGGGACTTAGAAAAATTCTAAGTCATTGCCCTGTTTATATTTTTATGCCATGTATTCATGTTGCTACCGAGTGATCCGTGCCTCTTTTGAGCATGATCAGTAAGGATGTTTTGTAGATGTTGTGGTGCTCTATCCATCCATGTCTTTGTTTGCAATTATGTAGCACCCTAGCTTGAGTCAATCGAGTTCTACTTTTGCTATAAAATGTTCCTGGCAGAATGTTTACGTGTTAAGCTTTTTTGCCGAGCTTGTTGTAGTTGATCCATGGATGCTATGTTGTTGTTCTTGCCATGTTTAGCTTCTATGCCATGTCCACTTGCTGGGTGTATGCTTAGTTTGTCATGCAATGCCTTGTGGTGAGTGCATCGAGCTCGTAAACATGCCTACTTAATGTCTGTTTTGCCATGTTCCAGTTTTCTACTAAGTCTGAATCTGTTAACGATAATTGCTATGTTCACATGGTTGCCATTGTGTTTTCTGATCCCTTTTGGCTTATGGTCAGTAAGGGACTTTTGTTGTATGCTTTGAGTAGCTTCATGCCATGCCTTGCTTTGCCATGATATGTTCCCGTAGCATGTTGTTACCTTGCTCTAAACAATGCTTCTTGATGTTAAATTCCTGACATGCTGTTTATTTCACTAAGTCTGTAACCTGATATCTTTTGCTCTTTTTTCATGCTTGTTTGAACCTGCTATTGAGTGAATTAGCCGTAGCTCAGTGTTCATATTTTGTGAAGCATCTTGAGTGGATCCCTGCCATGTATTTTGTTGCTATGTTAGAGTGCTGTAGCATGTTGTTCTTGATGCATTTAGGTGGCCTCGTGCTATTAATCGGAGATCGGTGCCATATTTGTTTTGCTTGTCATTTCCAAACCGTGCATCTGATTCCGGTGATCTTTATATCGATTTCGACCGAAATCAACTCCTCTTTCCAGTGGCACTCTTGGTTTTCCAAGTTGAGGACAGGTTCAATCATTCCTTTCCGAAGCATGCATATGCATCACATATCGCATCCCGCATATCGTACCATGTTTTGCATCATGTTGCTTGTGCATTGCACGTGGTTGATTGTATCTCCCTTTGCTTGTGTTCTTGCTTTGGGTAGAGCCGGGAGACGAGTACGTGATCGAGGAGCCCGTTGAGTATGTTTACGAGGATCAAGCTAACGTCAACTCGGAGAACTTTGTAGGCAAGATGACCATACCCTCGAAATCACTTCTATCTTTGCTTGCTAGATGCTCGCTCTTTTGCTATGCCTATGCTACGATACCTACCACTTGCTTATCATGCCTCCCATATTGCCATGTCAAGCCTCTAACCCACCTTGTCCTAGCAAACCATTGTTTGGCTATGTTACCGCTTTGCTCAGCCCCTCTTATAGCGTTGCTAGTTGCAGGTGAAGATTGGAGTTTGTTCCTTGTTGGAACATGTTTATTGTTGGGATATCATTATTATATCTTGTCTACTTTAATGCACCTATATACTTGGTAAAGGGTGGAAGGCTCGGCCTTATGCCTGGTGTTGTGTTCCACTCTTGCCGCCCTAGTTTCCGTCATACCGGTGTTATGTTCCTTGATTTTGTGTTCCTTACATGGTTGGGTTATAATGGGAACCCCTTGAAAGTTCGCCTTTAATAAAACTCTTCCAGCAATGCCCAACCTTGGTTTTACCATTTGACACCTAGCCCTTTTTCCCTTGGGTTTCACGGACTCAAGGGTCATTTCTATTTTAAACCCCCCTGGGCCAGTGCTCCTCTGAGTGTTGGTCCGAAATGGGAAGACTGCGGGGCCACCTCGGGGCATCTCGAGGGTTGGTTTTACTCATAGCTTGACCTATCCGGTGTGCCCTGAGAACGAGATACGTACGACTCCTATCGGGATTTGTTGGCACATCGGGTGGCTTTGCTGGTTTAGTTTTACCATTGTCGAGATGTCTTGTAACCGGGATTCCGAGTGTGATCGGATTGTCTTGGGAGAAGGAATATCCTTCGTTGGTCGTGAGAGCTTGTGATGGGCTAAGTTGGGACTCCCCTGCAGGGATTTCAACTTCCAAAAGCCGTGCCCGCGGTTATGGGCAGATGGGAATTTGTTAATGTCCGGTTGTAGAAAACCTGAAACTTAACTTAATTAAAATGAATCAACAGATTGTGTAGCCGTGATGGTCTCTTTCCGACGGAGTCCGAGAAGTGAACACAGTGTTCGGGTTATGTTTGAACGTAGGTTGTTCTAGGATCACTTCTGGATCATAGTTGTTCGAGCGTGCCTTTGCTTTCTCTTCTCGCTCTCTTTTGCGTATGTTAGCCACCTATATGCTAGTCGCTTGCTGCAGCTCTACACCATACCTTTACCCTTCCTATAAGCTTAAATAGTCTTGATCGCGAGGGTGTGAGATTGCTGAGTCCCCGTGACTCACAGATTACTTCCAAAACCAGATGTAGGGACCGATGATACCGCTCCAGGTGATTCGTCTGAGCTCAAGTGGGAGTTCGATGAGGACTCAGGACGATACTACGTTTCTTTTCCAGACGACCAGTAGTGGAGCCCAGTTGGGGCGATCGGGGGCTTTGTCGCTTTTGGGGTTATCTTTATTTTGGTTCTGTAGTCGGACCTTGATTGTATCTTGATGAATGTAATGATATTTATGCTATTGTGTGATGTGGCTATTGTAAGCCAACTATGTACCTTTTTCCCTTATTCATTACATGGGTTGTTGTGAAGATTACCTCACTTTCGACATTGCTTTCAATGCGGTTATGCCTCTAAGTCATGCTTCGACATGTGGGAGATATAGCCGCATCAAGGGCATTACAAGTTGGTAATCAGAGCCTTCCCCGACGTTAGGAGCCCCCTGCTTGATCGAATCGCTGGCGTTGTTGAGTCTAGAAAAATGTTTTGAGTCATTTAGGATTATATATATATATATCGGAGAGTAGGATTCTTTTTACTCCTCAGTCCCTTGGTCGCTCTTGTGAGGCATCCTGACATAGAGTTTTGACTCTTCTCTTCTCAAATTTCACTAAAAAAATTTAGGATCACGTGGGTATCTTGGAATCGTTATGATGGTTTTGTGACGAGAACATTGTTCTTGGTGCCTCCTGATATTTAGGGGTTGTGGCAGTGTCCCGGGGAGTTGAGCTCCGAGGTGTTGTCGTCACAATTTTATCGTTGCAATTCTGGAATACCTGAGTTTTGCCAACATCGAAAATCTCTTTTATGTAGTTGTTGGTGAGATAACCTTGACGCCACCCAGTACTGGGGCGGGAGTTCGGGAGTATCGCCATAACTCGTATAACGGATGCTTTTCGAAGGTTGACATAAATGATTTCTGAAGGTTTCTTGGTTATGTGTTGAAGGATGGATACAACTGGATGTAGGATTTGCTAGCTTTGGGTGAGATATTATGCTTCCCCTGTATCCCCAGCACCTGATTGCATAACCGGGAAGGTTCGGGAGTTTCATAGGTGGGAATTCATGTAGCTCTAGAATTTCTTCCGCAAATATTTGGTTTGTGATTGGGTAATCCTCACCAAGTATTTGTTCTTGTCCATACCTTGTTGTTTTATTATTCTACCTCTATCTAAGTGGCTTCTCAATTTATGGAAGTGTGACCATTTCAATTGGAATGCATTTGTTCATTTTGTTCGGATGTTAAGACTATATGTTGCAATTTTGATCCATTTGATTAAGCTTGAATGTATGTCTGTCAAGATGCTAATGGATGTCACCCTCTTCAGGATGGCTCCTCCTACGCATTCTAATCCTGATCCGCCACCACCACCTCCACCTCCGGAGGCATGGCAAGCTGTGATGGCCGCTACCAATGCTAACACGCAGCTGATCATGCAACTCTTGCAAGAGCGCAACCAAGGGAATCAAGGCCATGGCAATAATAAGAATCAATTTGTTACACTCAACCAGTTCCTCGCAAACCAGCCAAATTCCTTCAGTAACTGTGTCGAGGCAAAAGACGCCGATGATTGGCTCGTGGATATCTGCAAGCATTTCGAGTGCAGCAACGTCAGGCCTGAGGACTTTGTCAAGTTCGCTTCGTTCCAACTCAAAGACCAAGCTGTAGAATGGTATCAGCAATACAAAGATTCCAGAGGAGGTCGTGTGATTACCTGGGATGAATTCCGTCAAGACTTCAAAGCTCACCACATTCCTCAGAGTGTTGTTGAGAGCAAGCGTGAGGAATTCCACAACCTGAAGCAAGGCAGCTTGTCTGTTTACCAGTATAACATCATGTTCCAGAAGCTCGCTCGTTTTGCCAAGCAAGACGTCCCTGACGAGAAGAGCATGATTTATCAGATCAGAGGTGGCCTCAGAGAAGATCTTCAACTAGCTCTTGTGCTCTTTGAGCCGCAGAAGTACGATGAGTTTTACAACATGGCACTGAAACAAGAGGCTGCTCAACTCAAGTGCGATGCTTCCAAGAAGTGAGTCAGGGATGCAACTTCTTCTTCCTCAACTCAAGTGGCAACTAAGCAGCAAAAGTATTGGTTGCCTCCTCCGCCTCCATTCCGTCAGCCTTATCAGCAGAAGAGCAAAGGTGGCAATGGATCTTCCCACCCACCCAACCCAGGCTTTCAGAACAAGACTTCGTCTCATGCTCCAAGATCAAGTGCTCCGTATCACCATCCGCTCTCGGAGGTCACTTGCAACAAGTGTCAGCAGAAGGGTCACTATGCCAACAAATGCTTCAATCAGAGGCGTCTTCCTCCTCCTCCTGTGAGATCTGCTAGCACTGCAGTGGACAAGCATAATCCCAAGCATGCCAAGGTCAACTTGATGAACACAGCTCAGGCAGAGGACTCGTCAGATGTGATCATGGGTAACCTTCCTATTAACGATGTTCCTGCGAAAGTCCTTTTTGATACTGGTGCATCGCATTGTTTCATGTCAAAGACATTTTTCGCCAAGAATGAATTGGCTTCTTCTCATTTGGGTAAATCAATGGATATCGTTTCTCCAGGTAAACGTTTGAGTGCCAGTTTGGTGGTTCCAGATGTTAATATCACGTTGGGAGACTATAAGTTTCTGTCTTCTCCAATGGTCCTTGATAACTCGGATATCGATCTTATTCTTGGAATGTATTGGCTTTCTAAGCACAAGGCTCAGCTTGATTGTGCTGCCAGGCAGATTCAATTGACACATCCATCTGAGGATGTAATCGTCTTTGCCGCAAGGGATGATACCATCCGACTGTTTTCTCTCAATGAGAAGGGCGAGCTGGATGCCATCTCTCAGATTCTAGTCGTTTGTGAATATCAAGACGTCTTTCCAGAAGAGCTTCCAGGAATGCCTCTGCACCGGCCAGTTGAATTCGTCATCGATCTTGAGCCTGGCATGAAACCTATTTGCAAACATCCTTACAAGCTTGGACCTGAAGAGTTGAAGGAGCTGAAGAAACAACTCGATATTCAAGAGCGTTGGGTCTCATCCGACCAAGTTCTTCTCCGTGGGGTTGTGGTGTTCTTTTTGTCAAGAAGAAGGATGGAACGGACCGACTTTGTGTCGACTACCGTCCATTGAACAAGAAGACCATAAAGCACAAGTACCCACTTCCCAACATCAACGAGCTATTTGAACAACTCAAAGGTTCTCAAGTTTTCTCCAAGCTTGATCTCCATATGGGCTATCATCAGATTCGCATTCGTGAACAAGATATCCCCAAGACAGCATTCAGAACAAGCTATGGTTCATATGAATACATTGTCATGTCTTTCGGCCTTGTCAATGCTCCGCCAACATTCTCTTGCATGATGAAATTCATCTTCAACGCCTACACAGATGACTTCGTCTTGGTCTACACCGATGACATTTTGGTCTTTTCCAAGAACAAAGAGGATCATGCCAAGCACTTCCGTTTGGTGCTGGATAAACTCAGAGAACATCAGTTCTATGCGAAGTTTTCAAAGTGTGAGTTTTGGCTTGATGAGGTTCTCTACCTTGGACATATCATTTCCGCCAAGGGCATAGCTGTGAATCCCGAGAAGGTGTCTGCAATTGTGAATTGGGAACCACCTCAGAATGTAAAGCAACTCCGCAGCTTCCTTGGGCTCGCAAGCTATTGTCGAAGGTTCATTGAGAATTTCTCTAAGATCGCGAAGCCTCTTTCCAACCTTCTCCAGAAGCATGTGAAGTACATCTGGTCGCCTGAATGTGACATCGCTTTCAACACCCTGAAAGAGAAGTTAGTCACTGCTCCAGTTCTAACTCCTCCTGATGAATCCAAACTGTTCGAGGTCTTCTGTGATGATTCCCTTAAAGCCCAACGAAAAGAAGTACCCCACTCACGACCTCGAGTTGGCGGCAGTTGTCCATGCTCTTTTAACATGGAGACATCTCTTATGGGGAAGGAAAGTGGACATCATCACTGACCACAAGAGTCTCAAGTACATCTCCACTCAGCCAAACCTCAACCTCAGGCAGACTCGTTGGGTCGAAATGATTCAAGAGTATAATCCGAGTATCGCATATACTCCAGGAAAGGCCAATGTAATTGCTGACGCATTGAGCAGGAAGGCTTACTGCAACAGTCTGATTATCAAGCCTTACCAACCTGAGCTTTGTGAAGCTTTCCGCAAACTCAATCTGCAAGTTGTTCCTTAAGGATTTCTGTCCAACCTCCATGTTTCTCCTACTTTGGAAGATCAGATTCGCGAGGTTCAACTTCTTGATGCTATGGTGAAGAAGGTGAAGATTGGGATTGCCAAGAGTCAACCGAAGTACAAGTGCTATCATCTTGATGACAAGGATACTCTATTCTTCGAGGATCGCATTGTTGTGCCTGAAGGTGACCTTCGTGAAGTCATTATGAACGAGGCTCACAACTCACTCCTCTCTATCCACCCTGGAAGTACAAAGATGTACCATGACCTCAAGCAGTCGTATTGGTGGACTCGAATGAAGCGCGAGATTGCTTAGTTCGTGAATGAATGTGATGTCTGCAGAAGAGTGAAAGCAGAACACCAACGACCAGCTGGTCTCCTCCAACCTCTTGCCATTCCAGAATGGAAGTTTGACCACATTGAGATGGACAAGCTCACTGGATTTCCCAGGTCCAAGCGTGGCAATGATACTATCTTTGTTGTCATCGACAAGCTCACTAAAGTGGCTCATTTTCTTCCTATCAAAGAATCTATCACAGCAGCTCAGTTGGCAGAGCTATATACCTCCAGGATTGTCTCTCTGCACGGCATTTCGTAGTTGATATCTTTAGATCATGGCAGCATCTTTACCTCCAAGTTCTGGGATTCTTTTCAGAAGGCCATGGGCACCAACATTCGCTTCAGCACAGCTTTTCATCCTCAAACCAGTGGCCAAGTCGAGCGAGTTAATCAGATTCTTGAAGATATGCTCAGCGCATGTGTCATCTCTTTCGGTATGAAGTGGGAAGATTGTCTTCCATATGCCGAGTTCTCCTACAACAACAGCTTCCAAGCGAGTTCGGGCAAGGCCCCATTCGAGATTCTCTATGGCAGGAAGTGTCGTACTCCTCTTAACTGGTCAGAAACTGGTGAACGCCAACTCCTTGGCAATGACTTGATCACAGAGGCAAAAGAAATGTGCAAAGTCATTCGTGATAATCTCAAAGTCGTGCAATCGCGCCAGAAGAGTTACTATGATAGCAAGCATCGTGGCTTGGCTTTTTCGAGATCGAAGACCATGTCTACCTCCACGTCTCTCCAATGAAAGGTACTCGTCGCTTTGGTATCAAAGGGAAGCTTGCCTCGAGATACGTGGGTCCTTTCAAGATCATTGGCAAAAGAGGCGATCTCACCTATCAACTTGAGCTTCCGTCCAACTTTGCAAACGTGCACGATGTGTTTCACGTGTCTCAGCTCCGCAAGTGTTTCAAGACTCCTGACCGCACCATCAACTTCGAAGAGATTGATCTCCAAGAAGACTTGTCTTATCATGAGCACCCCGTTGCTATTCTTGAAGAAACTGAGCGCAAGACCCACAACAAGTCTATCAAATTCCTCAAAGTCAAGTGGTCACATCATTCCGACCATGAAGCCACCTGGGAACGCAAGGATCTCCTCCGTTCTAAGTACCCGGAGTTTTTCCAGTCCTAGATCTCGGGACGAGATCCTTTCATAGTGGTGGAGTGTTGTAACACCCCGTATGTTACTTGCCACATTTGTATTACAACTCTTGCCATTTCCGGCACTAAGTTATGTTATTTCCTCGTTGTCGGGTTTTTCTCGTCGTGTTTCTTTTGTCTTTGTCATGCATCTCATATCATGTCATCATGTGCATCGCATTTGCATACGTGTTCGTCTCATGCATCCGATCATTTTCCCCGTTGTCCGTTTTGCATTCAGGCACTCCTATGTCCTCCGGTGTCCCTTTCTACCTCTTTTCGTGTGTGGGTGTTAAACATTCTCGTATTGGACCGAGACTTGTCATGTGGCCTTGGTTTACTACCAGTAGACCGCCTGTCAAGTTTCGTGTCATTTGGTCTTCGTTTGGTACTCCAATGGTTAACCAAGGGATCGAAAAGGCCTCGTGTGTGTTGCAGCCCAACACCCCTCCAAAGTGGCCCAAAACCCACCTAAACCCCTCCATCATCTAGGCCGTTCGATGATGATCGCGTGGCCGAAAACCGTGCTCAATTTGGAGCCTCCTAGCTCCCTCTACCTATATATATAGGTCTCTTCCCCGAAATTGTGGGTCCATTCGCACCGTAACCCTAGCCCCGCTCCTCTCCGTGCGGCCGGACACATCCGCCGCCGCCGGACAAAGCCGCCGCCGCCCCCGCGCCCAATCAGGACGTGCCATGTGGCACCGCCAGGCCTCCTCCGCCGCTAGCCCGCGAGGCCCGGGGCCGCGCCCGCGCGAGAGAGCCGCGCCCGTGCCCGCGCTGGCCTGCCTCTCCGCCCAGCGCCGCCGTGCGCCATCGCCAGCGCCGACCCTCTCCGGTGACCGCGCCCTCAACTCCGGCACAGCGCCTGTAGTCGCCATCGCCACCTCGCCGCCCGGCGCTCCGGCGAGCTCCTCCGCCGGCCTCCTCCGTCAGACGACCACTCCTTCCTCTCCCCCGAGCTCCGGTGTCGTCCCCAGCGAACAGTGACTCTGGCCGGCGAACCTCGGTTTCCGCATCGCTATAGTGCCCGATCTGGATCCATATCCAGATTCAAATCGGTTGACCTAATTTTTTCCCTAATCTCAGTATTTTTAGCATTTTTTCGCATGTCATAACTTTGCATCCGTGGCTCCGTTTCGGGCATGTAGCATATTGAAATGTTCGTCTCGACGAGTAATTCATTTCATCGCATTGCATCATGTTCATTTGAGCTCATCTTGATGCCCTAAATGCTGTTGGAAGAGTGCTAGTTTCTGTTAGTTTCAGATTCTTATCAGTAATTGGAAATTTGTCATTTTTGCCATGATTGATGTGTGCCTCCTATGAAGTTGAGCTCTACATGTGTTTTGAAGTATGCCATGCCATCTTTACAGGGGTGTATGCCATGTATTTTTGTGATCTCTGTGCTGACTAGCATAAGCATGCAAAGTAGCCCTCTCAATGTTGCTGATTTTAGGGACTTAGAAAAATTCTAAGTCATTGCCCTGTTTATATTTTTATGCCATGTATTCATGTTGCTACCGAGTGATCCGTGCCTCTTTTGAGCATGATCAGTACGGATGTTTTGTAGATATTGTGGTGCTCTATCCATCCATGTCTTTGTTTGCAATTATGGAGCACCCTATCTTGAGTCAATCGAGCTCTACTTTTGCTATAAAATGTTCCTGGCAGAATGTTTACGTGTTAAGCATTTTTGCCGAGCTTGTTGTAGTTGATCCATGCATGCTATGTTTTTGTTCTTGCCATGTTTAGCTTGTATGCCATGTCTACTTGCTGGGTGTATACTTAGTTTGTCATGCAATGCCTTGTGGTGAGTGCATCGAGCTCGTAAACATGCCTACTTAATCTCTGTTTTGCCATGTTCCAGTTTTCTGCTAAGTTTGAATCTGTTTACGATAATTGCTATGTTCACATGGTTGCCATTGTGTTTTCTGATCCCTTTTGGCTTATGGTCAGTAAGGAACTTTTGTTGTATGCTTTGAGCAGATTCATGCCATGCCTTGCTTTGCCATGATATGTTCCTGTAGCATGTTGTTACCTTGCTCTAAACATTGCTTCCTGATGTTAAATTCCTGACATGCTGTTTATTTCACTAAGTCTGTAACCTGATATCTTTTGCTCTTTTTCCATGCTTGTTTGAACCTGCTATTGAGTGAATTAGCCGTAGCTCAGTGTTCATCTTTTTTGAAGCATCTTGAGTGGATCCCTTCCATGTATTTTATTGCTATGTTAGAGTGTTGTAGCATGTTGTTCTTGATGCATTTAGGTGGCCTCGTGCTGTTAATCGCAGATCGGTGCCATATTTGTTTTGCTTGTCATTTCCAAACCGTGCATCCGATTCCGGTGATCTTTATATCGATTTCAAACGAAATCAACTCCTCTTTCCAGTGGAACTCTTGGTTTTCCATGTTGAGGCCAGGTTCAATTATTGCTTTTCGAAGCATGCATATGCATCGCATATCGCATCCCACATATCTTACCATGTTTTGCATCATGTTGCTTGTGCATTGCACGTGGTTGGTTGTGTCTCCCTTTGCTTGTGTTCTTGCTTTGGGTAGAGCCGGGAGACGAGTACGTGATCGAGGAGCCCGCTGAGTACATTTACGAGGATCAAGCTAACGTCAACTCGGAGAACTTGCAGGCAAGATGACCATACCCACGAAATCACTTCTATCTTTGCTTGCTAGATGCTCGCTCTTTTGCTATGCCTATGCTACGATACCTACCACTTGCTTATCATGCCTCCCATATTGCCATGTCAATCCTCTAACCAACCTTGTCCTAGCAAACCGTTGTTTGGCTATGTTACCGCTTTGCTCAGCCCCTCTTATAGCGTTGCTAGTTGCAGGTGAAGATTGGAGTTTGTTCCTTGTTGGAACATGTTTATTGTTGGGATATCATTATTATATCTTGTCTACTTTAATGCACCTATATACTTGGTAAAGGGTAGAAGGCTCGGCCTTATGCCTGGTGTTTTGTTCCACTCTTGCCGCCCTAGTTTCCGTCATACCGGTGTTATGTTCCTTGATTTTGCGTTCCTTACACGGTTGGGTTATAATGGGAACTCCTTGACAGTTCACCTTGAATAAAACTCTTCCAGCAATGCCCAACCTTGGTTTTACCATTTGCCACGTAGCCCTTTTTCCCTTGGGTTTCACGGACTCAAGGGTCATCTTTATTTTAAACCCCCCTGGGCCAGTGCTCCTCTAAGTGTTGGTCCGAAATGGCAGCCTGCAGGGCCACCTCGGGGCAACTCAAGGGTTGGTTTTACTCGTAGCTTGACTATCCGGTGTGACCTGAGAG
Source organism: Triticum dicoccoides (assembly GCF_002162155.2). Lineage (NCBI taxonomy): Eukaryota > Viridiplantae > Streptophyta > Magnoliopsida > Poales > Poaceae > Triticum > Triticum dicoccoides. The sequence goes on from NC_041392.1 coordinate 206,079,464, forward strand.
CGAGATACGTGCGACTCCTATCGGGATTTGTCGGCACATCGGGTGGCTTTGCTGGTTTAATTTTACCATTGTCGAGATGTCTTGTAACCGGGATTCCGAGTCTGATCAAATTGTCTTGGGAGAAGTAATATCCTTCGTTGGCCGTGAGAGCTTGTGATGGGCTAAGTTGGGACTCCCCTGTAGGGATTTGAACTTTTGAAAGCCGTGCCCGCGGTTATGGGCAGATGGGAATTTGTTAATGTCCGGTTGTAGAAAACCTAAAACTTAACTTAATTAAAATGAATCAACAGAGTGTGTAGCCATGATGGTCTCTTTCCGGCGGAGTCCGGGAAGTGAACACGGTGTTCGGGTTATGCTTGAACATAGGTTGTTCTAGGATCACTTCTTGATCTTAGTTGTTCTACCGTGCCTTTGTTTTCTCTTCTCGCTCTCTTTTGCGTATGTTAGCCACCATATATGCTAGTCGCTTGCCGCAGCTCCACATCATACCTTTACCCTTCCTATAAGCTTAAATAGTCTTGATCGCGAGGGTGTGAGATTGCCGAGTCCCCGTGACTCACAAATTATTTCCAAAACCAGATGCAGGGACCGATGATACCGCTCCAGGTGATTCGACTGAGCTCAAGTGGGAGTTCGATGAGGACTCAGGATGATACTACGTTTCTTTTCTAGACGATCAGTAGTGGAGCCCAGTTGGGGCGATCGGGGGCTTTGTCGCTTTTGGGGTTATCTTTATTTTGGTTCCGTAGTCGGACCTTGATTGTATCTGGATGAATGTAATGATATTTATGCTATTATGTGACGTGGTGATTGTAAGCCAACTATGTACCTTTTTCCCTTATTCATTACATGGGTTGTTGTGAAGATTACCTCACTTGTGACATTGCTTTCAATGCGATTATGCCTCTAAGTCGTGCTTCGACACGTGGGAGATATAGCCGCATCGAGGGAGTTACAGGAGCCGAAGTCGAGCATGTCAGTTAAGTCGTCGACAGTGGCTACTAAGTGGGTGGTGGGTGGGCAGTGAATTTCTTCGTTGTCCGCATCTCATTCTAGCCGGACATTGTTCGGACAAGGTTCTTCCGACAGGGAGAGAGACCTTAATGAGTTTAGCACATCTCTGAAAGGTGAGTGCTGAAATATATCCGCGGAGGTGAACTCCATGATCGGCGCCCAGTCGGACTCGACGGGCACGGATGTGAGCGGCTCGGAGTCCGTGGCCGGAGATGAATCCAATGGTTCGGCAACACGGCTCTCGTAAGGGGTGAAGTCAGTATCTGGCTCTATCGCCACTGAGAGTGCGGCCTCCATGGCGGGGTCCATCCCTCCACTCTCGGATGGCGCGACTTGCTCCGGATTGATGGATGGAGTAGCTGCGGATGCAATCTCCTGAACATTGTACGAAGATAGAGTTACGTCATGCTCGTCGCGACTGTGCGGCGCGTCCGACATGGCCTCGAATCCATCGAAGATCAAGTCTCCGCGGATGTTGACCGTGTAGTTCAAGTTTCCAAATCTGACCTGATGGCCAGGGGCGTAGCTCTCGATCTGCTCCAGATGGCCAAGCAAATTGGCCCGCAGTGCAAAGCCATCGAATACGAAGATCTGTCTGGGGAGGAAAGCCTCACCCTGGACCGCATCGCTAGCGATGATCGAAGGAGACATCAAGCCTTATGGTGACGACACAGTGGAACTCTCAATGAAAGCACCAATGTCGGTGTGAAAACCGGCGGATCTCGGGTAGGGGGTCCCGAACTGTGCGTCTAAGGTGGATGGTAACAGGAGGCAGGGGACATGATGTTTACCCAGGTTCGGCCCCTCTTGATGGAGGTAATACCCTACGTCCTGCTTGATTGTTCTTGATGATATGAGTATTACAAGAGTTGATCTACCACGAGATCAAAGAGGCTAAACCCTAGAAGCTAGCCTATGGTATGATTGCATGTTGTCCTATGGACTAAAACCCTCTGGTTTATATAGGCACCGGAGGGGGCTAGGGTTACACAAGGTCGGTTACAAAGGAGGAGATATACATATCCGTATTGCCTAGCTTGCCTTCCACGCCAAGTAGAGTCCCATCCGGACACGGGATGAAGTCTTCAATCTCGTATCTTCATAGTCCAACAGTCCGGCTGTCCGGAGACCCCCTAATCCAGGACTCCCTCAACTTCACACTCCTATCGTTGGAGAAACCCCGAGGCCAGGGCCTTGGAGGAAGCGCGCCTGGCCAACTTGGCTGAGCGCACTCGACTGGAGAACCTGCAGCATGCACTCGACGAACGTGCTCGGCAGCGGATCCCTCAATCCAGTCGATGGCAGCGTTTTCCACCTCAAACTCAGGTATACCGCACTCCGATCCAAAATCTCACAGCTGCAGCCCGAATAGTAGAGCCAATCCTGCCTTCCCAATCGGAGGCAGGCAGGGGTTTGACGCAGATCCGAGACTTGCTCTGAGAAGCTGGAGAACAGAATACAACAGTATCTCAGTCACGGAATAGGATCCATAGGGGGTCCGTGGTGGCAGACACAGTCCAGTCAGCTCACAGCCCAAGATCGCCTCCGCGACGTGAGGGACGTGGGCACCGGCAGGATCAGTACAGAAACCACGAGCAGTATGATCATCGACTCGGCCACGATGACCGTCGTCGAGTGCCCAGGCCTCCTCCGAGGAGTGGGTCATACGTGCCTCGGTGGCAGGATGACAGGTGCCCCCACCGTGGGGAGCGAAGAGTACCAGTCGACCCAAGAGAACTAGGCTTTGATGCGAGATCTATTCTCGTTCAAGGTCTGGTTGACATGAACAAAGTGCATAGAGAAGGTCATGACAGAGATTATCCGACTAGCAGCAGAGTGCATGTTTCCAGTCCCGAGTGTTTTAGCAGAGATATCAGGGCCGCAGTGATTCCTCCCAACTTCAGGATGGCGACTGGAGTCAGCAAGTTCACCGGTGTGTCTAAGCCTGACACTTGGCTTGAAGATTACAGAGTTGTTGTGCAAATTGGTGGTGGCAATGAAGAAGTGGCTATGAAGCACCTTCGTCTCATGCTAGAAGGCTCGGCCAGGGCGTGGCTGAACCAATTAGCACCTGGTAGCATATACAGTTGGGAAGAACTCGCCAGTGTTTGTTAGAACTTTTGAAGGTACTTGCAAGCGACCGGCAGGGTTGACAGAGTTGCAGTGTTGTGTTTAGAAACTGAATGAAACCTTGAGAGACTATATCCATAGATGGATCACGTTACACCATACGGTGGAGAATGTATCAGATCACCAAGCAATCTGTGCCTTCAAGGAAGGCGTTAAGTATCGGGAATTGATTCTGAAATTCGGTCGGACAGGAGATATGAATCTGACTCGGATGATGGAGATTGCCACCAAACATGCTAACGGCAAAGAGGAAGACCGACTCTAGAGTGGCAAGCACAAAACAGTCGCCCAGGACACTGGAGGGGGTACTTCCAATCAGAAACAAAAGCGTAAGGCCGAGCCAGTTGCTCCCGGGGAGGCCTTAGTTGTGGCTCAAGGAAAGTTCAAGGGGAAGCCCAAAGGGCCCTGGAATCCCAAGAAAAGACGAGAATGATGTGTTGGATTTGCCATGTCATATTCACACCAAGAAAGATCAAGAGGGTAATTTGATTTATCCCAAGCACACCACTCGACAGTGTCAACTCCTGATCCAGAAATTCCGAGAGAAGCAACCCAAAGAGAAGGAAAAGGAGTCAGACAAGGATGAGGATAAGGAAGAGGATGATGATGGTTTTCCTTGTCAAATCCACATTGATGATTTTTGCTGATGTTGAGAGCAAAAGTCGACTGAAAGTTATCAACAGAGAAGTGAACATGGTTGCTCTGGCAACACCAAGTTATTTGAAGTGCTCCTAGACTGCCATCACATTCGACCAGTCTGACCATCCAGCACGTATAGCCACCCCTGGGAGGCAAGCGTTGTTGGTCGACCCAGTTGTTGAAGGCACTCGACTGACTAAAGTGCTGATGGACAGTGGTAGCGGCCTGAATATCCTTTATGCTAAAACCTTGAAGGGAATGGGGATTCTGATGTCCAAGCTCAGCAAAAGTAATATGAGTTTCCATGGCGTTATACCCGGCAAGAAGGTTAAATCACTCGGCCAGATTGCCCTTGATGTGGTTTTCGGTGATTCCAAGAATTACCGCAAAGAAAAGTTGATATTTGAAGTAGTGGATTTCAAGAGTGCTTATCATGCCATTCTGGCTAGGCCTGCTTATGCACGCTTCATGGCTCGACCGTGTTATGTGTACCTCAAATTGAAAATGCCTGGTCCCAGAGGAGTGATCACTATCACTGGCAATCGGCAGAAAGCAGAAGAGTGCTTCCAGAAGGGCTCAAAAATTGCCGATGCACAAATGACAGCGATCGAAATGCAAGAATACCAGAAAAATGCAGATCCGAATGATTTGTTGTGCTCCAAGAAGCCTGCTACTGATTCTGCATTTCAGTCGCCCGGTGAAACCAAGCCGATTCATATTCACCTGACCGATCCTAATGCTGCTCCTACTCACATTTCAACTTCACTCGACAGTAAATAGGAAGAAGCGCTCATCTAGTTCCTCTGTGAGAACTGGGACATCTTTGCATGGAAACCTTCTAACATGCCGGGTGTACCCAGGGGACTGGTTGAGCATCATTTGCGAGTCGACCCGAAAGTGAAACCAGTCAAAGAACATCTTCGATGGTCCGCCATACAGAAGAGAAAAGCAATCGGTGAGGAAGTGGCCTGGCTCCTGGCAGCTGAGTTCATCCGCGAGATTTACCACTCCGAGTGGCTCGCCAATGTTGTTATGGTCCCCAAGAAGGATGACTCACTTCGCATGTGCATTGACTTCAAGCATATCAATCGGGCCTGCCCGAAAGATCATTTTCCTCTCCCCCATATCGACCAAATTGTTGACTCGACTGCAGGGTGTGAGTGTTTGTCTTTCCTAGACGCCTATTCCGGGTACCATCAGATCCGACTTTATGGACCCGATGAGATAAAAACAGCTTTCATCACTCCATTCGGGTGTTTTTGTTATGTCACCATGCCATTCGGTCTCAAGAATGCTGGAGCCACATTCATGAGGATGATTCAGAAGTGTCTGCTCACTCAAATCAATCGGAATGTGGAAGCATACATGGATGACATTGTGGTCAAGTCGCGCAAAGGTTCCGACCTGCCGACTAACCTTGCTGAAACCTTTGCCAACTTGAGAAGATATGATATCAAGCTCAACCCATCAAAGTGTACTTTCGGAGTTCCTGGCAGAAAGTTACTCGGCTTCCTCATTTCCGAACGAGGAATCGACACGAACCCAGAGAAAGTTGGTGCCACACTCCAGATGAAGCGCCCTATGCGTGTGTTGATGTCCAGAAGTGTAACACCCCGAGACCATTGTGCCACGTGTCTTCCCGTTATTCGCTGTTGTTGCCATCCCATTCGCTTGCGTGTTGCATCTTGTCATGTCATCATGTGCATTGCATCATCATGTTTTCGAAACATGCATCCATCCGGGTTTCCCAGTTCCTTCCGTTGTCCGTTCTGAGCCCAGACACACTCGCACGCGCCCGCGGCATGTCCGAAATTTTATTTTATAAGTGGTCGGAAAATATTCTCAGAATGAGATGAGAGTTGGCGTGTGGTCTTGTTGTAGTGTAGATAGACCGCCTGTCAAGTTTCATCGCATTCGGAGTTCGTTTGATAGCCCAACCGTTAAACTATAGCGGCATTATAGTCGGTCTAACGTCAGACGTTTCCGGTCTCCGGAAACAGCTGCTGGGCCTCTTCTTCTCTTCTCTGCTCTCAGACCACCTAGTTCCCCCTCCACTTCGGACTGCATGATCGCGATCCGAGGGTCCAAAACGGAGCAAACCCCTCTCCAAACCCTAATCCTAGCCCACCTACTATAAATAGACCACTTCCCCTTCCAAATCGGGTCCAAACCTAGCCTAGCCCCTTCCCAAACCTCCAGCCGCCGCATCAACCTCGAAGCTCGCGCCGACTAACCAGATCCACCACCTCCTCCTCATTTTCCGGTGCCGTCCACCTCACACCCGCCACTTGGCGCGCCCAGATTGGCTCAGCCACCGCCTGCAGCCGCCCGTGGCCACTCACAGGCGGCCACGTGGCCTCTCCTCGCATTTCCCTGTCTCCCTGCGCCGCCGTGGCCCGCCAGGACCCGGATCGGGCCCTGGGAAGCTGCCCGAGCCCAAGTCGTCGCCCGTTCCCTCCTCGCTGCACCTCCTTGATCCGTTCTGGATCGGGAGGGAGGCCGCCGCTCGAGCTCCCGCAAGACCCGCCGGCCACCGTAGCCCACCTCACCGCCGGCGACCCTTGTTGCGAAACATCGCCCAGGTCGCGTCCCCAGCCGCCCCTCTCCTCCTATCCTCCGTTTTCCCTTCCTCCTTCTCTTACAGCTCTCTCTCTGACCATGGACAGCGCCGCCGCCCAGAGCTTCTCGCTACCACCCAGCTTCCTTCGTCGCCTGGATTCGCCGGATCCGGCAAGCTGCCGTCCAGATCCGCCCGTCTCCGCCAGTCCCTGACATCGCCGGAGCCGCTTCCCACCCTGTCGTCGTTCTCATCACCGGCAACTGCCACTGCCTGAAGCTGTCTCTACTTCGAGCACAGGAGGACGAGCGCGCCTGCTGGGATGCCTCCCTCGCACGCGCATGGTCCGGTTTCAGCCCGGTCCAGCAGCGCCCCGCGCCTGGGCCACTTTCCGCAAGCCGGCCCAGGAGGCCCAATGTGAGCAGCCCAGTCCCAGCCAGTTTCAGCCCAGTGCATGTTTTTTTCCCGTCTGGCGAATTTCTTTTTTATTCCAGAGACACCAGTTTTTGCAGAAAACCCCCTAGACAACATGCATATAATAACTCACAATTGGTGCCTCGGATTAAAATGAATTATATATGAAAAATGCTTAGATTTATGTGTAGGTTAATTATATCCAACTTTATATCATGTTTAAAATATTTAAAATGTTGTTTGATTAAATTTACTCCTATGCCATGCTAAAATGTTGTAATTCATAACTAAATAACCGTAGCTCCGTTTTAAATAATCTTTATATGTAAATGGGGTAGAAAAATGCCTAGTTTAACATGGTGGCTTTACTTTGCATGTTTAATAACTCTAAAATAATGTTTAGGGCAGAATAGTACCAAACCTAATATATGCATATGAGGAGTTTCCGGACTTGTTGTTTTGTTGTTCCGGCCTCATTTAAACTTGCCTAGATGGGTAGTTTTCATTCGCTTCACCCTCTTGCCATGTTTAACAACATTTAATATTGTTGGGTACATAAACAAGATCGAACTAAATAAGTCACGTGGTGTTTCGTCAATATGCAACGGAGTTGCATATTGTGCTCCACTTAATTTGTAGGATTGTTTGTGCATTTCGCCATGCCATGCTTCATTAAACCGGACATGCATCATACTTGATTGTGCATCATGCCATGTTCATGTCGTGGTTGTTTACTATGTTGTTTGCTTCTTTCCGGTGTTGCTTCTTCGGGTTGGTTCCGTTAACGTCGCGTTTGTGAGGACCCGTTCATCTACGTCCGTTTGTCTTCTTCATGGACTCGTTCTTCTTCCTTGCGGGATTTCAGGCAAGATGACCATACCTCGAAATCACTTCTATCTTTGCTTGCTAGTTGCTCACTCTTTTGCCATGCCTATGCTGCGATACCTACCACTTGCTTATCATGCCTCCCATATTGTTGAACCAAGCCTCTAACCCACCTTGTCCTTGCAAACCATTGTTTGGCTATGTTACCTCTTTGCTCAGCCCCTCTTATAGCATTGTTAGTTGCAGGTGAAGATTGAAGTTTGTTCCTAGTTGGAACATGGAGATGTTGTTCCTTGTTGGAACATGTTTACTTGTGGGGATAACACAATATATCTTATTTAATTAATGCATATATATACTTGGTAAAGGGTGGAAGGCTCGGCCTTATGCCTGGTGTTTTGTTCCACTCTTGCCGCCCTAGTTTCCATCATATCGGTGTTATGTTCCCGGACTTTGCGTTCCTTATGCGGTTGGGTAATAATGGGAACCCCTTGACAGTTCGCCTTGACTAAAACTCTTCCAGCAATGCCCAACATTGGTTTTACCATTCGCCACCTAGCCTTTTTTCCCTTGGGTTCTGCAGACTCAAGGGTCATCTTATTTTAACCCCCCTAGGCTAGTGCTCCTCTGGGTGTTGGTCCAACCTGTCAGCTGCCGGTGGCCACCAGGGGCAACTCTGGGCTGGCCTACCCGTACCTAAGACAATCTGAGTGTGCCCTGAGAAAGAGATATGTGCAGCTCCTATCGGGATTTGTCGGCACATTCGGGCGGTGTTGCTGGTTTAGTTTTACCTTGTCAAAATGTCTTGTAACCGGGATTCCTTGTCTGATCAGGTCTTCCCGCTAGAAGGAATATCCTTCGTTGACCGTGAGAGCTTGTCATGGGCTAAGTTGGGACCCCCTGCAGGGATTTGAACCTTCGGAAGCCGTGCCCATGGTTATGGGCAGATGGGAATTTGTTAACATCCGGTTGTAGAAAACCTAAAGTTGACCTTAATTAAAATATATCAACCGCGTGTGTTACCGTCATGGTCTCTTTCCGGCGGAGTCCGGGAAGTGAACACGGTGTTGGAGTTGTGCTTGACGTAAGTTGTTCTGGGATAACTTCTTGATCATACTTTTATCGACCGTGCTTTGCCTTCTCTTCTTGCCCTCATTTGCGTATGTTAGCTACCATATATGCTAGTCGCTTGTTGCAGCTCCACCTCATACCTTTTACCTCACCCATAAGCTTAAATAGTCTTGATCGCGAGGGTGTGAGATTGCTGAGTCCCCGTGGCTCACAGATACTTCCAAAACTAGCTTGCAGGTGCCGATGAGTCCGTGCAGATGACGCAACCCAGCTCAGGAGGAGCTCATTGAAGATCTTGTCCTTTGTGTTGTTTCGTTCTAGTTGATTAGTAGTGGAGCCCAGTTGGGGTCGATCGGGGACCGTGTCGCATTTGGGGTTCTTCTTTTATTTTGGTTCCGTAGTTGGACCTTGATTGTATCTGGATGATGTAATGCTTTTATTTTGGTTCATGTAATTCTGTGAAGTGGCAATTGTAAGCCAACTATGTATCTTTTCCCTTATGTATTACATGGGTTGTGTGAAGATTACCTCACTTGTGACATTGCTTTCAATGCGGTTATGCCTCTAAGTCGTGCTTTGACACGTGGGAGATATAGCCGCATTGAGGGCGTTACAAGAAGCTTACTGGTTGTTTGGCCGCCTTGAGTCGATTCATTTCTCGCCTCGGTGAAAACACATTTCCTCTTTACCGACTGATGAAGAAATCTGACAAGTTCGAGTGGACTCCTGAAGCTGATGCAGCGTTTGCAGATCTCAAAGCCCTGCTTTCCCCCCAACTGGTGCTCGCTGCCCCAATCAGCAAAGAGCCTTTACTGCTTTACAATGCAGCCACTGGACAAGTTGTCAGTATAGTACTCACGGTCGAGCGGGAAGAAGAAGGAAAAGCCTATAAAGTTCAACGCACAGTATATTATGTTTCTGAAGTTTTAACTCCATCCAAGCAAAGATATCCACATTATCAGAAGCTTGTTTATGGGATTTACATGACCACGAAGAAGGTTGCACATTATTTCTCTGATCACTCCGTTACAATCGTTAGCGACGCTACATTGTCAGAAATTCTGAACAACAGAGATGCAACTGGTCGAGTGGCAAAATTGGTGATTGAACTCCTTCCCTTGGATATCAAGTTTGAGGCAAAGAAATCTATCAAGTCCCAGGCAATAGCGGATTTCCTCGCCGAGTGGATTGAACAGCAACTACCTACTCAGATTCAGTCGGACCACTGGACCATGTTCTTCGATGGATCCAAGATGCTGAATGGCTCTGGTGCTAGGGTGGTATTGGTATCCCCCTGAGGCGACAAGCTCCGCTATGTTCTCCAAATTCATTTTGATTCCTCCAACAACGAAGCTGAATATGAGGCACTTTTGTACGGGTTGCGTATGTCCATTTCACTCGGCGTCCGTCACCTCATGGTCTACGGCGATTCAGATTTGGTGGTGAATCAAGTAATGAAGGAGTGGGACGTCAGAAGCCCAGCTATGACTGGCTACTGCAATGCGGTGAGAAAGTTAGAAAAGAAGTTTGAGGGTTTAGAACTCCACCATATACCCCGACTGAAAAATCAAGCAGCGGATGATTTGGCAATCATAGGTTCCAAGAGAGAAGCCATTCCAGTAATGTGTTTTTGGAGCATATTCATACACCTTCAGTCGAGGAAGATCCTTTCACTAAAGAGCCCCCGCAGCCAAAGAGTACCACTGATCCGACTGAAGTCGAAGTCCCGGCCGTGGTCAACTTGATCATGGAGGTTTTGGTCATCACTCCCGACTGGACAGTGTTGTACATTGCGTACATCCTCAGGAAAGAACTACCAGAGGACGAAGAAGAGGCCCGACAAATCGTCCGCCAATCCAAAGCTTTTACTATGATAAGTGTACCTGGAGTCAGCCAGAAGTGCATAGCACCAAAGGAAGGTCGAGTGATCCTCAACGACATCCACTCGGGGACCTGTGGTTACCATGCGTCCTCTCGGACCATTGTGGCCAAATCATACCGAGCAACATTTTATTGGCCACGGGCAAATGAGATGGCACAAGAAATAGTTGACAAATGTGAAGGCTGCCAGTTTTACTCCAACTTGTCTCACAAGCCTGCATCAGCCCTGAAGACCATTCCACTCGTCTGGCCCTTCGCTGTTTGGGGTTTGGAAATGGTTGGACCTCTAAGAACGGGTAGGAGTGGCTTCACTCATGTACTCGTGGCAGTCGACAAATTCACCAAATGGATTGAAGCCAAACCTATCAAAAGTCTTAAAGCCAGTACTGCGGTCAGTTTCATCAGAGAGTTAACATTCAGATATGGTGTTCTGCACAGCATCATCACTGACAAAGGCTCGAACTTCGATTTGGATGAGTTCAGAGCCTTCTGTGCTTCCCAAGGCACTCGAGTCGACTATGCATCGGTCGCCCATCCCCAGTCGAATGGACAAGCTGAAAGAGCAAACAGATTGATCCTTAAAGGACTGAAACCCCGACTGATGCGTGACCTCAAGCATGCGGCGGGCGCCTAGGTCGATGAACTTATGTTAGTAATTTGGGGTTTGAGGACGAGTCCAAATCGGTCGACTGGTCGAACCCCATTCTTCTTGGTCTATGGAGCTGAAGCTGTGCTTCCGAGTGACTTGCTTCACAATGCACCCAGAGTCGAGCTTTTCTCAGAAGATGAAGCAGAACAGGCTCGGCAAGATGCAGTTGATCTCCTAGAAGAGGAAAGAGAGATGGCTCTGATCCGATCGACCATTTATCAGCAAGACTTGTGTCGATTTCATGCCAGAAACGTGAGGGGTCGAGCATTTTAGGAAGGAGATTTAGTTCTTCGAGTGGATCAGCAGAAACCACACAAGCCCCCCCTCCTTTCATCATCACCAAAGTGCTCCACAATGGAGCGCACCACCTCTACAACGTCGAGCATAAGAAAGACGATCCACGCGCTTGGAATGCAGAGTTGCTCCGCCCCTTTTATACTTAAACATTTAGGCTGTTGAGATGTAATAAGAAGTATCCCTTAGTTTGATTATCAAATACACTGTTTTGCAGTTTCATAAATAACCACTATTATTTTTTTGTTTATGTTTTAAATCCCCTAGTGGGCGCCTTAGATGCGAATCCGTTTCGCCTAAGTTTAACAAATCCTACCGAGTGGTGAGCCAGCCTCTCACTCGGGGGCTTAGCTGCGAATCCGTTTCGCCTAAGTTTGAAAAATCCTACCGAGTGGTGAGCAAGCCTCTCACTCGGAGGCTTAGCTGCAGTCCAGTACTCACCTAAGTTTGAAAACTCCTATCGAGTGGTGAGAAAGCCTCACACTCGGGGCCTTAGCTGCAGTCCAGTACTCGCCTAAGTTTGAAAAATTCTACCTAGTGGTGAGCAAGCCTCTCACTCAGAGGCTTAGCTGCAGTCTAGTACTCGCCTAAGTTTGAAAAATCCTACCGAGTGGTGAGCAAGCCTCTCACTCGGAGGCTTAGTTGCAGTCCAGTACTCGCCTAAGTTTGAAAAATCCCATCGACTGGTAAGAAAGCCTCTCACTCGGAGGCTTAGCTACAGTGCAGTACTCGCCTAAG
>NC_041392.1:206092219-206092764 GCF_002162155.2 Triticum dicoccoides
GAAAAATCCTACCGAGTGTTGAGAAAGCCTCTCAATCGAAGGCTTAGCTGCAGTCTAGTACTCGCCTAAGTTTGAAAAGTCCCATCGAGTGGTGAGCAAGCCTCTCACTCGGAGGCTTAGCTGCAGTCCAGTACTCGCCTATGTTTTTAAAAATCCTACCGAGTGGTAAGCAAGCCTCTCACTCGAAAGCTTAGCTGCAGTCCAGTAGTCGCCTAAGTTTGAAAAATCCTACCGAGTGGTGAGCAAGCCTCTCACTCGGAGGCTTAGCTGTAGTCCAGTACTTGCCAAAGTTTGAAAAATCCTACCGAGTGGTGAGCAAGCCTCTCACTCGGAGGCTTAGCTGCAGTCCAGTACTTGCCTAAGTTTGAAAAATCCTACCGAGTGGTGAGCAAGCCTCTCACTCGGAGGCTTAGCTGCAGTCCAGTACTCGCCTAAGTTTGGAAAATCCTACCGAGTGGTGAGCAAGCCTCTCACTCGGAGGCTTAGCTGCAGTCGAGTACTCGCCTAAGTTCGAAAAATCCTACCTAGTGGTGAGCAAGCCTCTC
>NC_041392.1:206093505-206094060 GCF_002162155.2 Triticum dicoccoides
GAGCAAGCCTCACACTCGGGGGCTTAGCTGCAGTCTAGTACTCGCCTAAGTTTGAAAAATCCTACCTAGTGGTGAGAAAGCCTCTCACTCGGAGGCTTAGGTCCAGTCGAGCACTCGCCTAACTTTGAAAAATCCTACAGAGTGTTGAGCAAGCCTCACACTCGTAGGCTTAGCTGCAGTCGAGTACTCGCCTATGTTTGAAAAATGCTACCTAGTGGTGAGCAAGCCTCTTACTCGGAGGCTTAGCTGCAGTCCAGTACTCGCCAAAGTTTGAAAAATCCTACCGAGTGGTCAGAAAGCCGCACACTCGGGGGCTTAGCTGTAGTCCAGTACTCTCCTAAGTTTGAAAAATACTACCGACTAGTGAGCAAGCCTCTCATTCGGAGGCTTAGCTGCAGTCCAGTACTCGCCTAAGTTTGAAAAATCCTACCTAGTGGTGAGCAAGCCTCTCACTCGGAGGCTTAGATCCAGTCCAGTACTCGCCTAAGTTTTTAAAAATCCTACCGAGTGGTAAGCAAGCCTCACACTCAGAGTCTTAGCTGTAGTCCAGTACTC
>NC_041392.1:206096608-206097433 GCF_002162155.2 Triticum dicoccoides
TCCAGTACTCGCCTATGTTTGAAAAATCGTACCGAGTGGTGAGCAAGCCTCACTCGGGGGCTTAGCTGAAGTCCAGTACTCGCCTAAGTTTGAAAAATCCTACCTAGTCGTGAGCAAGCCTCTAACTCGGAGGCTTAGCTGCAGTCGATTACTCGCCTAACTTTGAAAAATCCTACCGAGTGGTGAGCTAGCCTCACACTCGAAGGCTTAGCTGCAGTCGAGTACTCGCCTATGTTTGAAAAATCCTACCTAGTGGTGAGCAAGCCTCTCACTCGGAGGCTTAGCTGCAGTCGAGTACTCGCCTATGTTTGAAAAACCCTACCGAGTGGTGAGCAAGCCGCACACTCGGGGGCTTAGCTGCAGTCCAGTACTTGCCTATGTTTGAAAAATCCTACCTAGTGGTGAGCAAGCCTCTCACTCGGAGGCTTTGCTACAGTCCAGTACTGGCCTAAGTTTGAAAAATACTACCGAGTGGTGAGCAAGCCTCATACTCGGAGGCTTAGCTGCAGTCCAGTACTCTCCTAAGTTTGAAAAATCCTACCGAGTGGTGAGCAAGCCTCTCACTCGGAGGCTTAGCTGCAGTCCCGTACGCGCCTAAGTTTGAAAAATCCCATCGAGTGGTGAACAAGCCTCTCACTCGGAGGCTTAGCTGCATTCCAGTACTCGCCTAAGTTTTTAAGAATCCTACCGAGTGGTAAGCAAGCCTCTCACTCGGAGGCTTAGCTGTAGTCCAGTACTCGCCTAAGTTTGAAAAATCCTACCGAGTGGTGAGCAAGCCTCACACTCAAAGGCTTAGCTGCAGTCGAGTCCTCGCCTATGTTTGAA
>NC_041392.1:206099511-206100057 GCF_002162155.2 Triticum dicoccoides
AATCGTACCGAGTGGTAAGCAAGCCTCTCACTCGGAGGCTTAGCTGTAGTCCAGTACTCGCCTAAGTTTGAAAAATCCTACCGAGTGGTGAGCAAGCCTCTCAGTCGGAGGCTTAGCTGCAGTCGAGTACTTGCCTAAGTTTGAAAAATCCTACCGAGTGGTGAGCAAGCCTCTCACTCGGAGGCTTAGCTGCAGTCAAGTACTCGCCTAAGTTTGAAAAATCCCATCGAGTGGTGAGCAAGCCTCTCACTCGGAGGCTTCGCTGCAGTCGAGTACTCGCCTAACTTTGAAAAATCCTACCGAGTGGTGAGCTAGCCTCACAATCGAAGGCTTAGCTGCAGTCGAGTACTCGCCTATGTTTGAAAAATCCTACCTAGTGGTGAGCAAGCCTCTCACTCGGAGGCTTCGCTGCAGTCCAGTACTCTCCTAAGTTTGAAAAATATATCGAGTGGTAAGAAAGCCTCTCACTCGGAGGCTTAGCTGCAGTACAGTACTCGCCTCAGTTTGAAAAATCCTACCGAGTGGTGAGCTAGCCTCTCACTCGGA
>NC_041392.1:206100243-206100992 GCF_002162155.2 Triticum dicoccoides
AATCGTACCGAGTGGTAAGCAAGCCTCTCACTCGGAGGCTTAGCTGTAGTCCAGTACTCGCCTAAGTTTGAAAAATCCTACCGAGTGGTGAGCAAGCCTCTCAGTCGGAGGCTTAGCTGCAGTCGAGTACTTGCCTAAGTTTGAAAAATCCTACCGAGTGGTGAGCAAGCCTCTCACTCGGAGGCTTAGCTACAGTCAAGTACTCGCCTAAGTTTGAAAAATCCCATCGAGTGGTGAGCAAGCCTCTCACTCGGAGGCTTAGCTGCAGTCGAGTACTCGCCTAACTTTGAAAAATCCTACCGAGTGGTGAGCTAGCCTCACACTCGAAGGCTTAGCTGCAGTCGAGTACTCGCCTATGTTTGAAAAATCCTACCTAGTGGTGAGCAAGCCTCTCACTCGGAGGCTTAGCTGCAGTCCAGTACTCGCCTAAGTTTGAAAAATCCTACCGAGTGGTGAGCAAGCCGCACCCTCGGGGGCTTAGCTGCAGTCCAATACTTGCCTATGTTTGAAAAATCCTACCTAGTGGTGAGCAAGCCTCTCACTCGGAGGCTTTGCTGTAGTCTAGTACTCGCCTAAGTTTGAAAAATCCTACCGAGTGGTGAGCAAGCCTCTCACTCGGAGGCTTAGCTGCAGTCAAGTACTCGCCTAAGTTTGAAAAATCCCATCGAGTGGTGAGCAAGCCTCTCACTCGGAGGCTTTGCTGCAGTCCAGTACTGGCCTAAGTTTGAAAAATCCTACCGAGTGGTGAG
>NC_041392.1:206101594-206101935 GCF_002162155.2 Triticum dicoccoides
CAAGTGGTAAGCAAGCCACTCACTCAGAGGCGTAGCTGCAGTCCAGTACTCGCCTAAGTTTGAAAAATCCTACCGAGTGGTGAGCAAGCCTCTCAGCCGGAGGCTTAGCTGCAGTCCAGTACTCGCCTAAGTTTGAAAAATCCTACCGATTGGTGAGCAAGCCTCACACTCGGGGGCTTACCTGCAGTCCAGTACTCGCCTAAGTTTGAAAAATCCTACCTAGTGGTGAGCAAGCCTCTAACTCGGAGGCTTAGCTGCAGTCGAGTACTCGCCTAACTTTGGAAAATCCTACCGAGTGGTGAGCTAGCCTCACACTCGAAGGCTTAGCTGCAGTCGAGTAC
>NC_041392.1:206102576-206103845 GCF_002162155.2 Triticum dicoccoides
TATGTTTGAAAAATCCTACCTAGTGGTGAGCAAGCCTCTCACTCGGAGGCTTTGCTGCAGTCCAGTACTGGACTAAGTTTGAAAAATACTACCGAGTGGTGAGCAAGCCTCATACTCGGAGGCTTAGCTGCAGTCCAGTACTCTCCTAAGTTTGAAAAATCCTACTGAGTGGTAGGCAAGCCTCTCACTCGGAGGCTTAGCTGCAGTCCAGTACGCGCCTAAGTTTGAAAAATCCCATCGAGTGGTGAGCAAGCCTCTCACTCGGAGGCTTAGCTGCATTCTAGTACTCGCCTAAGTTTTTAAGAATCCTACCGAGTGGTAAGCAAGCCTCTCACTCGGAGGCTTAGCTGCAGTCCATTACTCGTCTAAGTTTGAAAAATCCTACCGAGTGGTGAGCAAGCCTCACACTCAAAGGCTTAGCTGCAGTCGAGTACTCACCTATGTTTGAAAAATCCTACCTAGTGGTGAGCAAGCCTCTCACTCGGAGGCTTAGCTGCAGTCCAGTACTCGCCTAAGTTTGAAAAATCCTACCAAGTGTTGAGCAAGCCGCACACTCGTAGGCTTAGCTGCAGTCCAGTACTCGCCTAAGTTTGAAAAATCCTACCGAGTGGTGAGCAAGCCTCTCACTAGGAGGCTTAGCTACAGTCCAGTACTCACCTAAGTTTGAAAAATACTACCGAGTGGTGAGCAAGCCTCATACTCGGAGGCTTCGCTGCAGTCCAGTACTCTCCTAAGTTTGAAAAACCCTACCGAGTGGTGAGCAAGCCTCTCACTTGGAGGCTTAGCTGCAGTCAAGTACTCGCCTATGTTTGAAAAATCCCATCGAGTGGTGAGCAAGCCTCTCACTCGGAGGCTTAGCTGTAGTCGAGTACTCACCTAACTTTGAAAAATCCTACCGAGTGGTGAGCTAGCCTCACACTCGAAGGTTTAGTTGCAGTCGAGTACTCGCCTATGTTTGAAAAATCCTACCTAGTGGTGAGCAAGCCTCTCACTCGGAGGCTTAGCTGCAGTCCAGTACTCGCCTAAGTTTGAAAATTCCTACCGAGTGGTGAGCAAGCCGCACACTCGGGGGCTTAGCTGCAGTCCAGTACTTGCCTATGTTTGAAAAATCCTACCTAGTGGTGAGCAAGCCTCTCACTCGGAGGATTTTCTGCAGTCCAGTACTGGCCTAAGTTTGAAAAATACTACCGAGTGGTGAGCAAGCCTCATACTCGGAGGTTTAGCTGCAGTCCAGTACTCTCCTAAGTTTGAAATATCCTACCGAGTGGT
>NC_041392.1:206106078-206106956 GCF_002162155.2 Triticum dicoccoides
TCACTCGGAAGCTTAGCTGCAGTCCAGTTGTCGCCTAAGTTAGAAAAATCCCATCGAGTGGTGTGCAAGCCACTCACTCAGAGGCTTAGCTGCAGTCCAGTACTCGCCTACGTTTTTAAAAATCCTACCGAGTGGTGAGCAAGCCTCTCACTCGAAGGCTTAGCTGCAGTCCAGTACTCGCCTATGTTTTGAAAAATCCTACCGAGTGGTAAGCAAGCCTCTCACTCAGAAGCTTAGCTATAGTCCAGTAGTCGCCTAAGTTTGAAAAATCCCATCGAGTGGTGATCAAGCCACTCAATCGGAGGCTTAGCTGTAGTCCAGTACTCGCCTACATTTTTAAAAATCCTACCGAGTGGTAAGCAACCTCTCACTCGGAGGCTTAGCTGCGGTGCAGTACTCGCCTACGTTTTTAAAAATCCTACCGAGTGGTAAGCAAGCCTCTCACTCAGAAGCGTAGCTGCAGTCCAGTACTCTCCTAAGTTTGAAAAATCCTACCGAGTGTTGAGCAAGCCTCTCAGTCAGAGGCTTAGCCGCAGTCCAGTACTCGCCTAAGTTTGAAAAATCCTACCGAGTGGCGAGCAAGCCTCACACTCGGGGGCTTAGCTGCAGTCCAGTACTCGCCTAAGTTTGAAAAATCCTACCTAGTGGTGAGCAGGCCTCTCACTCGGAGGCTTAGCTACAGTCCAGTACTCGCCTAAGTTTGAAAAATCCTACTGAGTGGTGAGCAAGCCTCTCCCTCGGAGGCTTAGCTTTAGTCGAGTACTCGCCTAAGTTTGAAAAATCCCATCGAGTGGTGAGCAAGCCACTCACTCAAAGGCTTAGCTGCAGTCCAATACTCGCCTATGTTTTTAAAAATCCTACCGAGTGGTAAGCAAGCC
>NC_041392.1:206107048-206108189 GCF_002162155.2 Triticum dicoccoides
AGTCTAGTACTCGCCTAAGTTTGAAAAATCCTACCGAGTGGTGAGCAAGCCTCTCACTCGGAGGCTTAGCTGCAGTCAAGTACTCGCCTAAGTTTGAAAAATCCCATCGAGTGGTGAGCAAGCCTCTCACTCGGAGGCTTTGCTGCAGTCCAGTACTGGCCTAAGTTTGAAAAATCCTACCGAGTGGTGAGCAAGCCTCATACTCGGAGGCTTAGCTGCAGTCCAGTACTCTCCTAAGTTTGAAAAATCCTACCGAGTGGTGAGCAAGCCTCTCACTCGGAGGCTTACCTGCAGTCCAGTACGCGCCTAAGTTTGAAAAATCCCATCGAGTGGTGAGAAAGCCTCTCACTCAGAGGCTTAGCTGCATTCCAGTACTCGCCTAATTTTTTAAAAATCGTACCGAGTGGTAAGCAAGCCTCTCACTCGGAGGCTTAGCTGTAGTCCAGTACTCGCCTAAGTTTGAAAAATCCTACCGAGTGGTGAGCAAGCCTCTCAGTCGGAGGCTTAGCTGCAGTCGAGTACTTGCCTAAGTTTGAAAAATCCTACCGAGTGGTGAGCAAGCCTCTCACTCGGAGGCTTAGCTACAGTCAAGTACTCGCCTAAGTTTGAAAAATCCCATCGAGTGGTGAGCAAGCCTCTCACTCGGAGGCTTAGCTGCAGTCGAGTACTCGCCTAACTTTGAAAAATCCTACCGAGTGGTGAGCTAGCCTCACACTCGAAGGCTTAGCTGCAGTCGAGTACTCGCCTATGTTTGAAAAATCCTACCTAGTGGTGAGCAAGCCTCTCACTCGGAGGCTTAGCTGCAGTCCAGTACTCGCCTAAGTTTGAAAAATCCTACCGAGTGGTGAGCAAGCCGCACCCTCGGGGGCTTAGCTGCAGTCCAATACTTGCCTATGTTTGAAAAATCCTACCTAGTGGTGAGCAAGCCTCTCACTCGGAGGCTTTGCTGTAGTCTAGTACTCGCCTAAGTTTGAAAAATCCTACCGAGTGGTGAGCAAGCCTCTCACTCGGAGGCTTAGCTGCAGTCAAGTACTCGCCTAAGTTTGAAAAATCCCATCGAGTGGTGAGCAAGCCTCTCACTCGGAGGCTTTGCTGCAGTCCAGTACTGGCCTAAGTTTGAAAAATCCTACCGAGTGGTGAG
>NC_041392.1:206108612-206109207 GCF_002162155.2 Triticum dicoccoides
AGTGGTGAGCAAGCCTCACACTCGGGGGCTTAGCTGCAGTCCAGTACTCCCCTAAGTTTGAAAAATCCCATCGAGTGGTGAGCAAGCCACTCACTTGGAGGCTTAGCTGCAGTCCAGTACTCGCCTACGTTTTAAAAAATCCTACCAAGTGGTAAGCAAGCCTCTCACTCGGAAGCTTAGCTGCCGTCCAGAACTCGCCTAAGTTTGAAAAATCCTACCGAGTGGTGAGCAAGCCTCTCACTCGGAGGCTTTGCTGCAGTCCAGTACTCGCCTAAGTTTGAAAAACCCTACCGAGTGGTGAGCAAGCCTCTCAGTCGGAGGCTTAGCTGCAGTCGAGTACTCGCCTAAGTTTGAAAAATCCTACCGACTGGTGAGCAAGCCTCTCACTCGGAGGCTTAGCTGCAGTCGAGTACTCACCTAAGTTCGAAAAATCCTACCTAGTGGTGAGCACGCCTCACACTCAGGGGCTTAGCTGCAGTCCAGTACTCGCCTAAGTTTGAAAAATCCCATCGAGTGGTGAGCAAGCCACTCACTCAGAGGCTTAGCTACAGTGCAGTACTCGCCTACGTTTTTAAAAATCCTACCGAGTGGTAAG
>NC_041392.1:206112566-206113336 GCF_002162155.2 Triticum dicoccoides
CTTAGCTGCCGTCTAGTACTCGCCTAAGTTTGAAAAATCCTACCGAGTGGTGAGCAAGCCTCTCACATGGAGGCTTAGCTGCAGTCCAGTACTCGCCTAAGTTTGAAAAACCCTACCGAGTGGTGAGCAAGCCTCACGCTCGGAGGCTTAGCTGCAGTCCAGTACTCGCCTAAGTTTGAAAAATCCCATCGAGTGGTGAGCAAGCCTCTCACTCGGAGGCTTAGCTACAGTCCAGTGCTCGCCTACGTTTTTAAAAATCTTAGCGAGTGGTAAGCAAGCCTCTCACTCGGAAGCTTAGCTACAGTCTAGTAGTCGCCTAAGTTTGAAAAATCGTACCGAGTGGTGACCAAGCCTCTCACTCGGAGGCTTAGCTTCAGTCTAGTACTAGCCTAAGTTTCAAAAAATCCTACCGAGTGGTGAGCAAGCCTCTCCCTTGGAGGCTTAGCTGCACTCGAGTACTCGCCCAAGTTTGAAAAATCCTACCGAGTGGTGAGCAAGCCTCACACTCGGGGGCTTAGCTGCAGTCCAGTACTCCCCTAAGTTTGAAAAATCCCATCGAGTGGTGAGCAAGCCACTCACTTGGAGGCTTAGCTGCAGTCCAGTACTCGCCTACGTTTTAAAAAATCCTACCAAGTGGTAAGCAAGCCTCTCACTCGGAAGCTTAGCTGCCGTCCAGTACTCGCCTAAGTTTGAAAAATCCTACCGAGTGGTGAGCAAGCCTCTCACTCGGAGGCTTAGCTGCAGTCCAGTACTCGCCTAAGTTTGAAAAA
>NC_041392.1:206114985-206115514 GCF_002162155.2 Triticum dicoccoides
AAGCCTCTCACTCGGAAGCTTAGCTGCAGTCCAGTACTCGCCTATGTTTTTAAAAATCCAACCGAGTGGTAAGCAAGCCTCGCACTCGGAAGCTTAGCTGCAGTCCAGTAGTCGGCTAAGTTTGAAAAATCGTACGGAGTGGTGAGCAAGCCTCTCACTCGGAGGCTTAGCTGAAGTCCAGTACTCGCCTAAGTTTCAAAAATCCTACCGAGTGGTAAGCAAGCCTCTCAGTCCGAGGCTTAGCTGCAGTCCAGTACTCGCCTATGTTTGAAAAATCCTACCGAGTGGTGAGCAAGTCTCTCAGTCGGAGGCTTAGCTGCAGCCCAGTACTCGCCTAAGTTTGAAAAATCCTACCGAGTGGTGAGCAAGCCTCAAACTCAGGGGCTTAGCTGCGGTCTAGTACTTCCCTAAGTTTGAAAAATCCCATCGAGTGGTGAGCAAGCCACTCACTCGGAGGCTTAGCTGCAGTCCAGTAGTCGCCTACGTTTTTAAAAATCCTACCGAGTGGTGAGGAAGCCTCTCACTCGAA
>NC_041392.1:206116633-206117628 GCF_002162155.2 Triticum dicoccoides
GTGAGCAAGCCTCTCACTCGGAAGCTTAGCTGCAGTCCAGTACTCGCCTAAGTTTGAAAAATCCTACCGAGTGGTGAGCAAGCCTCTCACTCGGAGGCTTAGCTGCAGTCCAGTACTCGCCTAAGTTTGAAAAATCCTACCGGGTGGTGAGCAATCCTCTCACTCAGAGGCTTAGCTGCAGTCCAGTACTCGCCTAAGTTTGAAAAATCCTACCGAGTGGTGAGCAAGCCTCACACTCGGGGGCTTAGCTACAGTCCAGTACTTGCCTAAGTTTGAAAAATCCTACCTAGTGGTGAGCAAGCCTCTCACTCGGAGGTTTAGCTGCAGTCCAGTACTCGCCTAAGTTTGAAAAATCCTACCGAGTGGTGAGCAAGCCTCTCCCTTGGAGGCTTAGCTGCACTCGAGTACTCGCCCAAGTTTGAAAAATCCTACCGAGTGGTGAGCAAGCCTCACACTCGGGGGCTTAGCTGCAGTCCAGTACTCCCCTAAGTTTGAAAAATCCCATCGAGTGGTGAGCAAGCCACTCACTTGGAGGCTTAGCTGCAGTGCAGTATTCACCTACGTTTTTAAAAATCCTACCAAGTGGTAAGCAAGCCTCTCACTCGGAAGCTTAGCTGGCGTCCAGTACTCGCCTAAGTTTGAAAAATTCTACCGAGTGGTGAGCAAGCCTCTCACTCGGAGGCTTAGTTGTAGTCCAGTACTCGCCTAATTTTGAAAAACCCTACCGAGTGGTGAGCAAGCCTCTCACTCGGAGGCTTAGCTGCAGTCGAGTACTCGCCTAAGTTTGAAAAATCCTACCGAGTGGTGAGCAAGCCTCTCACTCGGAGCCTTAGCTGCAGTCGAGTACTCACCTAAGTTCGAAAAATCCTACCTAGTGGTGAGCAAGCCTCACACTCGGGGGCTTAGCTGCAGTCCAGTATTCGCCTAAGTTTGAAAAATCCCATCGAGTGGTGAGCAAGCCACTCACTCGGAGGCTTAGCTACAGTGCAGTACTC
>NC_041392.1:206119960-206120461 GCF_002162155.2 Triticum dicoccoides
CCAGTACTCGCCTATGTTTGAAAAATCCTACCGAGTGTTGAGCAAGCCTAACACTCGGGGGATTAGCTGCAATCCAGTACTCGCCTAAGTTTGAAAAAAACCTACCTAGTGGTGAGCAAGCCTCTCACTCGGAGGCTTAGCTGCAGTCGAGTACTCGCCTAAGTTTCAAAAATCCTACCGAGTGGTGAGCAAGCCTCTCACTCGGAGGCTTAGCTGCAGTCCAGTACTCGCCTAAGTTCGAAAAATCCTACCGAGTGGTGAGCAAGCCTCACACTCGGGGGCTTAGCTGCAGTCCAGTACTCGCCTAAGTTTGAAAAATCCCATCGAGTGGTGAGCAAGCCACTCACTCGGAGGCTTAGCTGAAGTCCAGTACTCGCCTACGTTTTTAAAAATCCTACCGAGTGGTAAGCAACCACTCACTCGGAAGCTTAGCTGCGGTCCAGTACTCGCCTAAGTTTGAAAAATCCTACCGAGTGGTGAGCAAGTCTCTCATTCGGAGGC
>NC_041392.1:206121458-206122067 GCF_002162155.2 Triticum dicoccoides
CTCACACTGAGGGGCTTAGCTGCAGTCCAGTACTCGCCTAAGTTTGAAAAATCCCATCGAGTGGTGAGCAAGCCACTCACTCGGAGGCTTAGCTACAGTGCAGTACTCGCCTACGTTTTTAAAAATCCTACCGAGTGGTAAGCAAGCCTCTCACTCGGAAGCTTAGCTGCAGTCCAGTACTCTCCTATGTTTGGAAAATCCTACCGAGTGGTGAGCAAACCTCTCAGTCGGAGGCTTAGCTGCAGTCTAGTACTCGCCTAAGTTTGAAAAATCCTACCGAGTGGTGAGCAAGCCTCACACTCGGGGCTTAGTTGCAGTCCAGTACTCGCCTAAGTTTGAAAAATCCTACCTAGTGGTTAGCAAGCCTCTCACTAGGAGGCTTAGCTTCAGTCCAGTACTCGCCTAAGTTTGAAAAATCCTACCGGGTGGTGAGCTAGCCTCTCAGTCGGAGGCTTAGCTGCAGTCAAGTACTCGCCTAAGTTTTAAAAATCCTACCGCGTGGTGAGCAAGCCTCTCACTCGGAGGCTTAGCTGCAGTCGAGTTTGAAAAATCCTACCTAGTGGTGAGCAAGCCTCACACTCGGGGGCTTAGCTGCAGTCCAGTACTCGC
>NC_041392.1:206123267-206124034 GCF_002162155.2 Triticum dicoccoides
TACCGAGTGGTGAGCAAGCCTCTCACTCGGAGGCTTAGCTACATTCGAGTACTCACCTAAGTTCGAAAAATCCTACCTAGTGGTGAACACGCCTCACACTGAGGGGCTTAGCTGCAGTCCAGTACTCGCCTAAGTTTGAAAAATCCCATCGAGTGGTGAGCAAGCCACTCACTCGGAGGCTTAGCTACAGTGCAGTACTCGCCTACGTTTTTAAAAATCCTACCGAGTGGTAAGCAAGCCTCTCACTCGGAAGCTTAGCTGCAGTCCAGTACTCTCCTATGTTTGGAAAATCCTACCGAGTGGTGAGCAAGCCTCTCAGTCGGAGGCTTAGCTGCAGTCTAGTACTCGCCAAAGTTTGAAAAATCCTACCGAGTGGTGAGCAAGCCTCACACTCGGGGCTTAGTTGCGGTCCAGTACTCGCCTAAGTTTGAAAAATCCTACCTAGTGGTTAGCAAGCCTCTCACTAGGAGGCTTAGCTTCAGTCCAGTACTCGCCTAAGTTTGAAAAATCCTACCGGGTGGTGAGCTAGCCTCTCAGTCAGAGGCTTAGCTGCAGTCAAGTACTCGCCTAAGTTTTAAAAATCCTACCGAGTGGTGAGCAAGCCTCTCACTCGGAGGCTTAGCTGCTGTCGAGTTTGAAAAATCCTACCTAGTGGTGAGCAAGCCTCACACTCGGGGGCTTAGCTGCAGTCCAGTACTCGCCTAAGTTTGAAAAATCCCATCGAGTGGTGAGCAAGCCACTCACTCGGAGGCTTAGCTACAGTGCAG
>NC_041392.1:206124288-206124897 GCF_002162155.2 Triticum dicoccoides
CTCACACTGAGGGGCTTAGCTGCAGTCCAGTACTCGCCTAAGTTTGAAAAATCCCATCGAGTGGTGAGCAAGCCACTCACTCGGAGGCTTAGCTACAGTGCAGTACTCGCCTACGTTTTTAAAAATCCTACCGAGTGGTAAGCAAGCCTCTCACTCGGAAGCTTAGCTGCAGTCCAGTACTCTCCTATGTTTGGAAAATCCTACCGAGTGGTGAGCAAACCTCTCAGTCGGAGGCTTAGCTGCAGTCTAGTACTCGCCTAAGTTTGAAAAATCCTACCGAGTGGTGAGCAAGCCTCACACTCGGGGCTTAGTTGCAGTCCAGTACTCGCCTAAGTTTGAAAAATCCTACCTAGTGGTTAGCAAGCCTCTCACTAGGAGGCTTAGCTTCAGTCCAGTACTCGCCTAAGTTTGAAAAATCCTACCGGGTGGTGAGCTAGCCTCTCAGTCGGAGGCTTAGCTGCAGTCAAGTACTCGCCTAAGTTTTAAAAATCCTACCGCGTGGTGAGCAAGCCTCTCACTCGGAGGCTTAGCTGCAGTCGAGTTTGAAAAATCCTACCTAGTGGTGAGCAAGCCTCACACTCGGGGGCTTAGCTGCAGTCCAGTACTCGC
>NC_041392.1:206129998-206131479 GCF_002162155.2 Triticum dicoccoides
CGGGTGGTGAGCTAGCCTCTCAGTCGGAGGCTTAGCTGCAGTCAAGTACTCGCCTAAGTTTTAAAAATCCTACCGAGTGGTGAGCAAGCCTCTCACTCGGAGGCTTAGCTGCAGTCGAGTTTGAAAAATCCTACCTAGTGGTGAGCAAGCCTCACACTCGGGGGCTTAGCTGCAGTCCAGTACTCGCCTAAGTTTGAAAAATCCCATCGAGTGGTGAGCAAGCCACTCACTCGGAGGCTTAGCTACAGTGCAGTACTCGCCAATGTTTTTAAAAATCCTACCGAGTGGTAAGCAAGCCTCTCACTCGGAAGCTTAGCTGCCGTCCAGTACTCGCCTAAGTTTGAAAAATCCTACCGAGTGGTGAGCAAGCCTCTCACTCGGAGGCTTAGCTGCAGTCCAGTACTCGCCTAAGTTTGAAAAACCCTACCGAGTGGTGAGCAAGCCTCTCACTCGGAGGCTTAGCTGCAGTCGAGTACTCGCCTAAGTTTGAAAAATCCTACCGAGTGGTGAGCAAGCCTCTCACTCGGAGGCTTAGCTGCAGTCGAGTACTCACCTAAGTTCGAAAAATCCTACCTAGTGGTGAACACGCCTCACACTGAGGGGCTTAGCTGCAGTCCAGTACTCGCCTAAGTTTGAAAAATCCCATCGAGTGGTGAGCAAGCCACTCACTCGGAGGCTTAGCTACAGTGCAGTACTCGCCTACGTTTTTAAAAATCCTACCGAGTGGTAAGCAAGCCTCTCACTCGGAAGCTTAGCTGCAGTCCAGTACTCTCCTATGTTTGGAAAATCCTACCGAGTGGTGAGCAAGCCTCTCAGTCGGAGGCTTAGCTGCAGTCTAGTACTCGCCTAAGTTTGAAAAATCCTACCGAGTGGTGAGCAAGCCTCACACTCGGGGCTTAGTTGCAGTCCAGTACTCGCCTAAGTTTGAAAAATCCTACCTAGTGGTTAGCAAGCCTCTCACTAGGAGGCTTAGCTTCAGTCCAGTACTCGCCTAAGTTTGAAAAATCCTACCGGGTGGTGAGCTAGCCTCTCAGTCGGAGGCTTAGCTACAGTCAAGTACTCGCCTAAGTTTTAAAAATCCTACCGAGTGGTGAGCAAGCCTCTCACTCGGAGGCTTAGCTACAGTCGAGTTTGAAAAATCCTACCTAGTGGTGAGCAAGCCTCACACTCGGGGGCTTAGCTGCAGTCCAGTACTCGCCTAAGTTTGAAAAATCCCATCGAGTGGTGAGCAAGCCACTCACTCGGAGGCTTAGCTACAGTGCAGTACTCGCCAACGTTTTTAAAAATCCTACCGAGTGGTAAGCAAGCCTCTCACTCGGAAGCTTAGCTGCAGTCCAGTACTCTCCTATGTTTGGAAAATCCTACCGAGTGGTGAGCATTCCTCTCAGTCGGAGGCTTAGCTGCAGTCTAGTACTCGCCTAAGTTTGAAAAATCCTACCGAGTGGTGAGCAAGCCTCACACTCGGGGCTTAGCTGCAGTCC
>NC_041392.1:206131708-206132294 GCF_002162155.2 Triticum dicoccoides
TGCAGTCCAGTACTCGCCTAAGTTTGAAAAATCCTACCGAGTGGTGAGCAAGCCTCTCACTCGGAGGCTTAGCTGCAGTCCAGTACTCGCCTAAGTTTGAAAAATCCTACCGAGTGGTGAGCAAGCCTCACACTCGGGGGCTTAGCTGCAGTCCAGTACTTGCCTAAGTTTGAAAAATCCTACCTAGTGGTGAGCAAGCCTCGCACTCGGAGGTTTAGCTGCAGTCCAGTACTCGCCTAAGTTTGAAAAATCCTACCGAGTGGTGAGCAAGCCTCTCCCTTGGAGGCTTAGCTGCACTCGAGTACTCGCCCAAGTTTGAAAAATCCTACCGAGTGGTGAGCAAGCCTCACACTCGGGGGCTTAGCTGCAGTCCAGTACTCCCCTAAGTTTGAAAAATCCCATCGAGTGGTGAGCAAGCCACTCACATGGAGGCTTAGCTGCAGTCCAGCACTCGCCTACGTTTTAAAAAATCCTACCAAGTGGTAAGCAAGCCTCTCACTCGGAAGCTTAGCTGCCGTCCAGTACTCGCCTAAGTTTGAAAAATCCTACCGAGTGGTGAGCAAGCCTCTCACTCGGAGGCTTAGCT
>NC_041392.1:206136899-206137669 GCF_002162155.2 Triticum dicoccoides
CTTAGCTGCCGTCTAGTACTCGCCTAAGTTTGAAAAATCCTACCGAGTGGTGAGCAAGCCTCTCACATGGAGGCTTAGCTGCAGTCCAGTACTCGCCTAAGTTTGAAAAACCCTACCGAGTGGTGAGCAAGCCTCACGCTCGGAGGCTTAGCTGCAGTCCAGTACTCGCCTAAGTTTGAAAAATCCCATCGAGTGGTGAGCAAGCCTCTCACTCGGAGGCTTAGCTACAGTCCAGTGCTCGCCTACGTTTTTAAAAATCTTAGCGAGTGGTAAGCAAGCCTCTCACTCGGAAGCTTAGCTACAGTCTAGTAGTCGCCTAAGTTTGAAAAATCGTACCGAGTGGTGACCAAGCCTCTCACTCGGAGGCTTAGCTTCAGTCTAGTACTAGCCTAAGTTTCAAAAAATCCTACCGAGTGGTGAGCAAGCCTCTCCCTTGGAGGCTTAGCTGCACTCGAGTACTCGCCCAAGTTTGAAAAATCCTACCGAGTGGTGAGCAAGCCTCACACTCGGGGGCTTAGCTGCAGTCCAGTACTCCCCTAAGTTTGAAAAATCCCATCGAGTGGTGAGCAAGCCACTCACTTGGAGGCTTAGCTGCAGTCCAGTACTCGCCTACGTTTTAAAAAATCCTACCAAGTGGTAAGCAAGCCTCTCACTCGGAAGCTTAGCTGCCGTCCAGTACTCGCCTAAGTTTGAAAAATCCTACCGAGTGGTGAGCAAGCCTCTCACTCGGAGGCTTAGCTGCAGTCCAGTACTCGCCTAAGTTTGAAAAA
>NC_041392.1:206139915-206140542 GCF_002162155.2 Triticum dicoccoides
TCGGAGGCTTAGCTGCAGTCCAGTACTCGCCTAAGTTTCAAAAATCCTACTGAGTGGTGAGCAAGCCTCACACTCGGGGGCTTAGCTGCAGTCCAGTACTCGCCTAAGTTTGAAAAATCCCATCGAGTGGTGAGCAAGCCACTCACTCGGAGGCTTAGCTGAAGTCCAGTACTCGCCTACGTTTTTAAAAATCCTACCGAGTTTTAAGCAACCTCTCACTCGGAAGCTTAGCTGCAGTCCAGTACTCGCCTAAGTTTGAAAAATCCTACCGAGTGGTGAGCAAGTCTCTCAGTCGGAGGCTTAGCTGCAGCCCAGTACTCGCCTAAGTTTGAAAAATCCTACCGAGTGGTGAGCAAGCCTCACACTCGGGGGCTTAGCTGCGGTCCAGTACTTGCCTAAGTTTGAAAAATCCTACCTAGTGGTGAGCAAGCCTCTCACTCGGAGGCTTAGCTGCAGTTGAGTACTCGCCTAAGTTTGAAAAATCCTATCGAGTGGTGACCAAGCCTCTCACTCGGAGGCTTAGCTGCAGTCCAGTACTCGCCTAAGTTTGAAAAATCCTACCGGGTGGTGAGCAAGCCTCACACTCGGAGGCTTAGCTGCAGTCCAGTACTCTCCTAAGTTTGAAAA
>NC_041392.1:206140732-206141277 GCF_002162155.2 Triticum dicoccoides
AGCTTCTCACTTGGAGGATTACCTGCAGTCCAGTACTCGCCTACGTTTTTAAAAATCCTACCGAGTGGTAAGCAAGCCTCTTACTCAGAAGCGTAGCTGCAGTCCAGTACTCTCCTAAGTTTGAAAAATCCTACCGAGTGTTGAGCAAGCCTCTCAGTCGGAGGCTTAGCTGCAGTCCAGTACTCGCCTAAGTTTGCAAAATCCTACCGAGTGGTGAGCAAGCCTCACACTCGGGGGCTTAGTTGCAGTCCAGTACTCGCCTAAGTTTGAAAAATCCTACCTAGTGGTGAGCAAGCCTCTCACTCGGAGGCTTAGCTTCAGTCCAGTACTCGCCTAAGTTTGAAAAATCCTACCGAGTGGTGAGCAAGCCTCTCCCTCGGAGGCTTAGCTTCAGTCGAGTACTCGCCTAAGTTTGAACAATCCCATCGAGTGGTGAGCAAGCCACTCACTCGGAGGCTTAGCTGCAGTCCAATACTCGCCTATGTTTTTAAAAATCCTACCGAGTGGTAAGCAAGCCTCTCACTCGCAAGCTTAGCTGCAGTCCA
>NC_041392.1:206141287-206142484 GCF_002162155.2 Triticum dicoccoides
TTGGAGGCTTAGCTGCAGTCCAGTACTCGCCTACGTTTTAAAAAATCCTACCAAGTGGTAAGCAAGCCTCTCACTCGGAAGCTTAGCTGCCGTCCAGTACTCGCCTAAGTTTGAAAAATCCTACCGAGTGGTGAGCAAGCCTCTCACTCGGAGGCTTAGCTGCAGTCCAGTACTCGCCTAAGTTTGAAAAACCCTACCGAGTGGTGAGCAAGCCTCTCACTCGGAGGCTTAGCTGCAGTCGAGTACTCGCCTAAGTTTGAAAAATCCTACCGAGTGGTGAGCAAGCCTCTCACTCGGAGGCTTAGCTGCAGTCGAGTACTCACCTAAGTTCGAAAAATCCTACCTAGTGGTGAGCACGCCTCGCACTCAGGGGCTTAGCTGCAGTCCAGTACTCGCCTAAGTTTGAAAAATCCCATCGAGTGGTGAGCAAGCCACTCACTCGGAGGCTTAGCTACAGTGCAGTACTCGCCTACGTTTTTAAAAATCCTACCGAGTGGTAAGCAAGCCTCTCACTCGGAAGCTTAGCTGCAGTCCAGTACTCTCCTATGTTTGGAAAATCCTACCGAGTGGTAAGCAAGCCTCTCAGTCGGAGGCTTAGCTGCAGTCTAGTACTCGCCTAAGTTTGAAAAATCCTACCGAGTGGTGAGCAAGCCTCACACTCGGGCTTAGCTGCAGTCCAGTACTCGCCTAAGTTTGAAAAATCTTACCTAGTGGTGAGCAAGCCTCTCACTAGGAGGCTTAGCTTCAGTCCAGTACTCGCCTAAGTTTGAAAAATCCTACCGGGTGGTGAGCAAGCCTCTCAGTCGGAGGCTTAGCTGCAGTCAAGTACTCGCCTAAGTTTTAAAAATCCTACCGAGTGGTGAGCAAGCCTCTCACTCGGAAGCTTAGCTGTACTCCAGTACTCGCCTAAGTTTGAAAAATCCTACCGAGTGGTGAGCAGGCCTCTCACTCGGAGGCTTAGCTGCAGTCCAGTACTCGCCTAAGTTTGAAAAATCGTACCGAGTGGTGAGCAAGCCTCTCACTCGGAGGCTTAGCTGCAGTCCAGTACTCGCCTATGTTTGAAAAATCCTACCGAGTGGTGAGCAAGCCTCACACTCGGGGGCATAGCTGCAGTCCAGTACTTGCCTAAGTTTGAAAAATCCTACCTAGTGGTGAGCAAGCCTCTCACTCGGATGTTTAGCTGCAGTCCAGTACTCG
>NC_041392.1:206142627-206143128 GCF_002162155.2 Triticum dicoccoides
CCAGTACTCGCCTATGTTTGAAAAATCCTACCGAGTGTTGAGCAAGCCTAACACTCGGGGGATTAGCTGCAATCCAGTACTCGCCTAAGTTTGAAAAAAACCTACCTAGTGGTGAGCAAGCCTCTCACTCGGAGGCTTAGCTGCAGTCGAGTACTCGCCTAAGTTTCAAAAATCCTACCGAGTGGTGAGCAAGCCTCTCACTCGGAGGCTTAGCTGCAGTCCAGTACTCGCCTAAGTTCGAAAAATCCTACCGAGTGGTGAGCAAGCCTCACACTCGGGGGCTTAGCTGCAGTCCAGTACTCGCCTAAGTTTGAAAAATCCCATCGAGTGGTGAGCAAGCCACTCACTCGGAGGCTTAGCTGAAGTCCAGTACTCGCCTACGTTTTTAAAAATCCTACCGAGTGGTAAGCAACCACTCACTCGGAAGCTTAGCTGCGGTCCAGTACTCGCCTAAGTTTGAAAAATCCTACCGAGTGGTGAGCAAGTCTCTCATTCGGAGGC
>NC_041392.1:206144967-206146595 GCF_002162155.2 Triticum dicoccoides
CTTAGCTGCCGTCTAGTACTCGCCTAAGTTTGAAAAATCCTACCGAGTGGTGAGCAAGCCTCTCACATGGAGGCTTAGCTGCAGTCCAGTACTCGCCTAAGTTTGAAAAACCCTACCGAGTGGTGAGCAAGCCTCACGCTCGGAGGCTTAGCTGCAGTCCAGTACTCGCCTAAGTTTGAAAAATCCCATCGAGTGGTGAGCAAGCCTCTCACTCGGAGGCTTAGCTACAGTCCAGTGCTCGCCTACGTTTTTAAAAATCTTAGCGAGTGGTAAGCAAGCCTCTCACTCGGAAGCTTAGCTACAGTCTAGTAGTCGCCTAAGTTTGAAAAATCGTACCGAGTGGTGACCAAGCCTCTCACTCGGAGGCTTAGCTTCAGTCTAGTACTAGCCTAAGTTTCAAAAAATCCTACCGAGTGGTGAGCAAGCCTCTCCCTTGGAGGCTTAGCTGCACTCGAGTACTCGCCCAAGTTTGAAAAATCCTACCGAGTGGTGAGCAAGCCTCACACTCGGGGGCTTAGCTGCAGTCCAGTACTCCCCTAAGTTTGAAAAATCCCATCGAGTGGTGAGCAAGCCACTCACTTGGAGGCTTAGCTGCAGTCCAGTACTCGCCTACGTTTTAAAAAATCCTACCAAGTGGTAAGCAAGCCTCTCACTCGGAAGCTTAGCTGCCGTCCAGTACTCGCCTAAGTTTGAAAAATCCTACCGAGTGGTGAGCAAGCCTCTCACTCGGAGGCTTAGCTGCAGTCCAGTACTCGCCTAAGTTTGAAAAATCCTACCGAGTGGTGAGCAAGCCTCTCACTCGGAGGCTTAGCTGCAGTCGAGTACTCGCCTAAGTTCGAAAAATACTACCTAGTGGTGAGCAAGCCTCACACTCGGGGGCTTAGCTGAAGTGCAGTACTCACCTAAGTTTGAAAAATCCCATCGAGTGGTGAGCAAGCCACTCACTCGGAGGCTTAGCTGCAGTGCAGTACTCGCCTACGTTTTTGAAAATCCTACCGAGTGGTAAGCAAGCCTCTCAGTCGGAAGC
The DNA here is from genome assembly GCF_002162155.2 of Triticum dicoccoides. Taxonomy (NCBI): domain Eukaryota; kingdom Viridiplantae; phylum Streptophyta; class Magnoliopsida; order Poales; family Poaceae; genus Triticum; species Triticum dicoccoides. Next base: position 206,145,995 of record NC_041392.1, read on the forward strand.
GTAGCTGAAGTCCAGTACTCTCCTAAGTTTCAAAAATCCTACCGAGTGGTGAGCAAGCCTCACACTCGGGGGCTTAGCTGCAGTCCAGTACTCGCCTAAGTTTGAAAAATCCTACCTAGTGGAGAGAAAGCCTCACACTCGGAGGCTTAGCTTCAGTCCAGTACTCGCCTAAGTTTGATAAATCCTACCGAATGGTGAGCAAGCCTCTCACTCGGAGGATTAGCTGCAGTCGAGTACTCGCCTAAGTTTGAAAACTCCTACCGAGTGGTGAGCAAGCTTCACACTCGGGGGCTTAGCTGCAGTCCAGTACTTGCCTAAGTTTGAAAAATCCCATCGAGTGGTGAGCAAGCCACTCACTGGGAGGCTTAGCTCCAGTCCAGTACTCGCCTACACTTTTAAAAATCCTACCGAGTGGTAAGCTAGCCCCTCACTCGGAAGCTTAGCTGCAGTCCAGTACTCGCCTAAGTTTGAAAAATCCTACCGAGTGGTGAGCAAGCCTCTCACTCGGAGGCTTAGCTGTAGTCCAGTATTCGCCTAAGTTTGAAAAATCCTACCGAGTGGTGAGCGAGCCTCACACTCGTAGGCTTAGCTGCAGTCCAGT
>NC_041392.1:206147663-206148388 GCF_002162155.2 Triticum dicoccoides
CTCGCCTAAGTTTGAAAATTCCCATCGAGTGGTGAGAAAGCCTCTCACTCGGAGGCTTAGCTGCAGTCCAGTACTCGTCTACGTTTTTGAAAATCCTACCGAGTGGTACGCAAGCCTCTCACTCGGAAGCTTAGCTGCATTCCAGTAGTCGCCTAAGTTTGAAAAATCCTACCGAGTGGTGAGCAAGCCTCTCACTCGGAGGCTTAGCTGCAGTCCAGTACTCGCCTAAGTTTCAAAAATCCTACCGAGTGGTGAGCAAGCCTCTCAGTCCGAGGCTTAGCTGCAGTCCAGTACTCGCCTATGTTTGAAAAATCCTACCGAGTGTTGAGCAAGCCTAACACTCGGGGGCTTAGCTGCAGTCCAGTACTCGCCTAAGTTTGAAAAATCCTACCTAGTGGTGAGCAAGCCTCTCACTCGGAGGCTTAGCTGCAGTCGAGTACTCGCCTAAGTTTCAAAAATCCTACCGAGTGGTGAGCAAGCCTCTCACTCGGAGGCTTAGCTGCAGTCCAGTACTCGCCTAAGTTCGAAAAATCCTACCGAGTGGTGAGCAAGCCTCACACTCGGGGGCTTAGCTGCAGTCCGATACTCGCCTAAGTTTGAAAAATCCCATCGAGTGGTGAGCAAGACACTCACTCGGAGGCTTAGCTGAAGTCCAGTACTCGCCTACGTTTTTAAAAATCCTACCGAGTGGTAAGCAACCTCTCACTCTGAAGCTTAGCTGCAGT
>NC_041392.1:206150206-206150719 GCF_002162155.2 Triticum dicoccoides
AAGCCTCACACTCGGGGGCTTAGCTGCAGTCCAGTACTCGCCTAAGTTTGAAAAATCCCATCGAGTGGTGAGCAAGCCACTCACTCGAAGGCTTAGCTGAAGTCCAATACTCGCCTACGTTTTTAAAAATCCTACCGAGTGGTAAGCAACCTCTCACTCGGAAGCTTAGCTGTAGTCCAGTGCTCGCCTAAGTTTGAAAAATCCTACCGAGTGGTGAGCAAGTCTCTCAGTCGGAGGCTTAGCTGCAGTTCAGTACTCGCCTAAGTTTGAAAAATCCTACCGAGTGGTGAGCAAGCGTCACACTCGGGGGCTTCGCTGCAGTCCAGTACTTGCCTAAGTTTGAAAAATCCTACCTAGTTGTGAGCAAGCCTCTCACTCGGAGGTTTAGCTGTAGTCCAGTACTCGCCTAAGTTTGAAAAATCCTACCGAGTGGTGAGCAAGCCTCTCCCTCGGAGGCTTAGCTGCAGTCGAGTACTTGCCTAAGTTTGAAAAATCCTACTGGGTGGTGAGCAA
>NC_041392.1:206151826-206152557 GCF_002162155.2 Triticum dicoccoides
TGAAAAATCCCATCGAGTGGTGAGCAAGCCACTCACTCGGAGGGTTTGCTGCAGTCCAGTACTCGCCTACATTTTTAAAAATCCTACCGAGTGTTAAGCAAGCCTCTCACTCGGAAGCTTAGCTGCAGTCCAGTACTCGCCTAAGTTTGAAAAATCCTACCTAGTGGTGAGCAAGCCTCTCACTCGGAGGCTTAGCTGTAGTCCAGTACTCGCCTAAGTTTGAAAAATCCTACCGAGTGGTGAGCAAGCCGCACACTCGGGGGCTTAGCTGTAGTCCAGTACTCGCCTAAGTTTGAAAAATCCTACCAAGTGGTGAGAAAGCCTCTCACTTGGAGGCTTAGCTATAGTCCAGTACTCACCTAAGTTTGAAAAATACTACCGAGTGGTGAGAAAGCCTCATACACGGAGGCTTAGCTGCAGTTCAGTACTCTCCTAAGTTTGAAAAATCCTACCGAGTGGTGAGCAAGCCTCATACTCGGAGGCTTAGCTGCAGTCCAGTACTCTCCTAAGTTTGAAAAATCCTACCGAGTGGTGAGCAAGCCTCTCACTCGGAGGCTTAGCTGCAGTCCAGTACGCGCCTAAGTTTGAAAAATCCCATCGAGTGGTGAGCAAGCCTCCCACTCGGAGGCTTAGCTGCATTCCAGTACTCGCCTAAGTTTTTAAAAATCCTACCGAGTGGTAAGCAAGCCTCTCACTCGGAGGCTTAGCTATAGTCCAGTACTCACCTAAGT
>NC_041392.1:206153257-206153803 GCF_002162155.2 Triticum dicoccoides
AATCGTACCGAGTGGTAAGCAAGCCTCTCACTCGGAGGCTTAGCTGTAGTCCAGTACTCGCCTAAGTTTGAAAAATCCTACCGAGTGGTGAGCAAGCCTCTCAGTCGGAGGCTTAGCTGCAGTCGAGTACTTGCCTAAGTTTGAAAAATCCTACCGAGTGGTGAGCAAGCCTCTCACTCGGAGGCTTAGCTGCAGTCAAGTACTCGCCTAAGTTTGAAAAATCCCATCGAGTGGTGAGCAAGCCTCTCACTCGGAGGCTTCGCTGCAGTCGAGTACTCGCCTAACTTTGAAAAATCCTACCGAGTGGTGAGCTAGCCTCACAATCGAAGGCTTAGCTGCAGTCGAGTACTCGCCTATGTTTGAAAAATCCTACCTAGTGGTGAGCAAGCCTCTCACTCGGAGGCTTCGCTGCAGTCCAGTACTCTCCTAAGTTTGAAAAATATATCGAGTGGTAAGAAAGCCTCTCACTCGGAGGCTTAGCTGCAGTACAGTACTCGCCTCAGTTTGAAAAATCCTACCGAGTGGTGAGCTAGCCTCTCACTCGGA
>NC_041392.1:206154472-206155153 GCF_002162155.2 Triticum dicoccoides
GTGAGCAAGCCTAACACTCGGGGGCTTAGCTACAGTACAGTACTCGCCTAAGTTTGAAAAATCCTACCTAATGGTGAGCAAGCCACTCACTCGGAGGCTTAGCTGCAGTCCAGTACTTGCCTAAGTTTGAAAAATCCTACCGAGTGGTGAGCAAGCCTCTCACTCGGAGGTTTAGCTGCAGTCCAGTACTCGCCTAAGTTTGTAAAATCCTACCGAGTGGAGAGCAAGCCTCTCACTCGGAGGCTTAGCTGCAGTCGAGTACTCGCCTAAGTTCGAAAAATCCTACCTAGTGGTGAGCAAGCCTCTCACTTGGAGGCTTAGCTGCAGTCCAGTACTTGCCTACGTTTGAAAAATCCTACCGAGTGGTGAGCACGCCTCTCACTCGGAGGCTTAGCTGCAGTCTAGTACTCGCCTAAGTTTCAAAATCCCTACGGAGTGGTGAGCAAGCCTCACACTCGGGGGCTTAGCTCCAGTCCAGTACTCGCCTAAGTTTGAAAAATCCCATCGAGTAGTGAGCAAGCCACTCACTCGGAGGCTTAGCTGAAGTCCAGTACTCGCCTACGTTTTTAAAAATCCTACCGAGTGGTAAGCAACCTCTCACTTGGAAGCTTAGCTGCAGTCCAGTACTCGCCTAAGTTTGAAAAATCCTACCAAGTGGTGAGCAAGTCTCTTAGTCGGAGG
>NC_041392.1:206159065-206159656 GCF_002162155.2 Triticum dicoccoides
GTGAGCAAGCCTCTCACTCAGAGGCTTAGCTACAGTCAAGTACTCGCCTAAGTTTGAAAATCCCATCGAGTGGTGAGCAAGCCTCTCAGTCGGAGGCTTAGCTGCAGTCGAGTACTCACCTAACTTTGAAAAATCCTATCGAGTGGTGAGCTAGCCTCACACTCAAAGGCTTAGCTCCAGTCGAGTACTCGCCTATGTTTGAAAAATGCTACCTAGTGGTGAGCAAGCCTCTCACTCGGAGGCTTAGCTGCAGTCCAGTACTCGCCTAAGTTTGAAAAATCCTACCGAGTGGTGAGCAAGCCGCACACTCGGGGGCTTAGCTGCAGTCCAGTACTTGCCTATGTTTGAAAAATCCTACCTAGTGGTGAGCAAGCCTCTCACTCGGAGGCTTTGCTGCAGTGCAGTATTGGCCTAAGTTTGAAAAATACTACCGAGTGGTGAGCAATCCTCATACTCGGAGGTTTAGCTGTAGTCCAGTACTCTCCTAAGTTTGAAAAATCCTACCGAGTGGTGAGCAAGCCTCTCACTCGGAGGCTTAGCTGCAGTCCAGTACGCGCCTAAGTTTGAAAAATCCCATCGAGTGGTGAGCAA
>NC_041392.1:206161120-206162010 GCF_002162155.2 Triticum dicoccoides
CAAGTGGTAAGCAAGCCACTCACTCAGAGGCGTAGCTGCAGTCCAGTACTCGCCTAAGTTTGAAAAATCCTACCGAGTGGTGAGCAAGCCTCTCAGCCGGAGGCTTAGCTGCAGTCCAGTACTCGCCTAAGTTTGAAAAATCCTACCGATTGGTGAGCAAGCCTCACACTCGGGGGCTTACCTGCAGTCCAGTACTCGCCTAAGTTTGAAAAATCCTACCTAGTGGTGAGCAAGCCTCTAACTCGGAGGCTTAGCTGCAGTCGAGTACTCGCCTAACTTTGGAAAATCCTACCGAGTGGTGAGCTAGCCTCACACTCGAAGGCTTAGCTGCAGTCGAGTACTCGCCTATGTTTGAAAAATCCTACCTAGTGCTGATCAAGCCTCTCACTCGGAGGCTTAGCTGCAGTCCAGTACTCGCCTAAGTTTGAAAAATCCTACCGAGTGGTGAGCAAGCCGCACACTCGGGGGCTTAGCTGCAGTCCAGTACTTTCCTATGTTTGAAAAATCCTACCTAGTGGTGAGCAAGCCTCTCACTCGGAGGCTTTGCTGCAGTCCAGTACTCACCTAAGTTTGAAAAATACTACCGAGTGGTGAGCAAGCCTCATACTCGGAGGCTTAGCTACAGTCCAGTACTCTCCTAAGTTTGAAAAATCCTACCGAGTGGTGAGAAAGCCTCTTACTCGGAGGCTTAGCTGCAGTCCAGTACGCGCCTAAGTTTGAAAAATCCCTTCGAGTGGTGAGCAAGCCTCTCACTTGGAGGCTTAGCTGCATTCCAGTACTCGCCTAAGTTTTTAAGAATCCTACCGAGTGGTAAGCAAGCCTCTCACTCGAAGGCTTAGCTGCAGTCCAGTACTCGCCTAAGTTTGAAAAATCCTACCGAGTGGTGAGCA
>NC_041392.1:206163505-206164218 GCF_002162155.2 Triticum dicoccoides
CTGCAGTCCAGTACTCGCCTACGTTTTTAAAAATTCTACCTAGTGGTGAGCAAGCCTCTCACTCGGAGGCTTAGCTGCAGTCCAGTACTCGCCTAAGTTTGAAAAATCCTACCGAGTGGTGAGCAAGCCTCTCACTCGGAGGCTTAGGTGAAGTGGAGTACTCGCCTAAGTTCGAAAAATCCTACCTAGTGGTGAGCAAGCCTCTCACTCGGAGGCTTAGCTGCAGTCTAGTACTTGCCTAAGTTTGAAAAATCCTACCGAGTGGTGACCAAGCCTCTCACTCGGAGGCTTAGCTGCAGTCCAGTACTCGCCTAAGTTTCAAAAATCCTACTGAGTGGTGAGCAAGCCTCACACTCGAGGGCTTAGCTGCAGTCCAGTAGTCGCCTAAGTTTGAAAAATCCCATCGAGTGGTGAGCAAGCCACTCACTCGGAGGCTTAGCTGAAGTCCAGTACTCACCTACGTTTTTAAAAATCCTACAGAGAGGTAAGAAACCTCTCACTCGGAAGCTTAGCTGCAGTCCAGTACTCGCCTAAGTTTGAAAAATCCTACCGAGTGGTGAGCAAGTCTCTCAGTCGAAGGCTTAGCTGCAGCCCAGTACTCGCCTAAGTTTGAAAAATCCTACCGAGTGGTGAGCAAGCCTCAAACTTGGGGGCTTAGCTATGGTCCAGTACTTGCCTAAGTTTGAAAAATCCTACCTAGTGGTGAGCAAGCC
>NC_041392.1:206164228-206168069 GCF_002162155.2 Triticum dicoccoides
GTGAGCAAGCCTAACACTCGGGGGCTTAGCTGCAGTCTAGTACTCGCCTAAGTTTGAAAAATCCTACCTAGTGGTGAGCAAGCCTCTCACTCGGAGGCTTAGCTGCAGTCCAGTACTTGCCTAAGTTTGAAAAATCCTACCGAGTAGTGAGCAAGCCTCACACTCGGGGGCTTAGCTGCACTCCAGTACTCGCCTAAGTTTTTAAAAATCCTACTGAGTGGTAGTTAAGCCTCTCACACAGAGGCTTAGCTGCAGTCTAGTACTCGCCTAAGTTTGAAAAATCCTACCAAGTGGTGAGCAAGCCTCTCACTCAGAGGCTTAGCTGCAGTGCAGTACTCGCCTAAGTTTGAAAAATCCTACCGAGTGGTGAGCAAGCCTCACACTCGGAGGCTTAGCTGCAGTCCAGTACTCGCCTAAGTTGTGCACAAAAGTTGGTTAAAAAATTACATGTGTGTCCATGGGGTGAATTTCAAGGTCCCATGCAATAAATGGGAATGAAATTCAAACATCTGGGCGTCATTACTCAGTCGTAAAGATTGAGAAACATGGTTTTATAATTCCTGTAAATCCAAAACACGCCTGAAAATCATGAAACTTGGCATGGTGTCATGACATGGCACCAACATGCTGCGGTAATTTTTTTGGCCAAATTGGGACAAGGTTTGGTATAAGATTCTTGCAAACTAGAGCTTCCCTCAAGAAGGCTCGTGGTTCTGAGAGGGAACATGCCACCTCCGTGTGCAAAACGACATACGTACACTGCCTTCTCCCGCCTTAATTGTTTTACACAGGAAGATTAGACCAAGTAGAAGTATCGTGCTAAATTTTGGAATTATTCTGGGTTTGTTTGGCCTTTTTATACATTAATTGAGTTTCTGGGCATTTAATGTGCATAATTCAAATTTGAACTACAAGCACATGCTCCAGTGCACCAAAGTTGGTTGAAAAATCACATGTGTGTATTTGGGTGAATTTCTAGGTCCCATGCAAGAAATCAGAATGGAATTCAAACATCTAGGTGTCGTGGCTCGGCCGGAAAGATTGACAAACTTGGTTTTTTTATTCCTATAAATCCAGAACATGCCTAAAAATCATGAAACTAGCCATGGTGTCATGACATGGCACCAACATGCTGTGTGTCGGGGATATACCCCGCAGTGTAACCCGCCGGATGTACGACCCGGCTAGAGCGTGGCGACTCACGGGTAACCCGCCTGATCTTGGCGACTCAGTAGTAACCCGGCGGGGAGGGTCACACGGACTTCAAGGCCCAAGGCCCAGAAGGCAGGCTCATATTATAGTGGGCCGGCTTAAGAGGAAAGACATAAGGAATATTATCATATAAAGGAAGCAAGACTAGGACTCCACTTGTAATAAGAGTAAGCCTAATCCTACTAGGACTAGTCATGGAAACCGCCCCTTCAACATTTATAAGGAGGGGCAGGGCACCCCAAGGGGGACAGGAAATAATCGCTAAGGCTAGACACAACAAAAGGGGAGCCGGCTTATGCAGCGACTCCCTCATGAGCATAATGAGACCTAGCCACAAACAGCATGTAGGGCTATTACCGGATGATGTTCCCGGGGCCCAAAGCTGTCTAAATACTTGTCTTGTGTGTTGATCCGCCTCGCGTCTCTCATCCCAATCAACCCTCTCAAGCTACCACATAGATGTGTTGGCCTCACGACTAAGTTCTCACACTAGGACATCTGCCGTGACAAATCCACGACAGTTGGCACCCACCGTGGGGCCTGCGCACGATGGTGTTGAGTTCTTGGAGGAATCTTTCCTAGGGGTCGAGAAGTTCATAATGTGCCAGACGAGGAAGATCCATTTGCAGAGAATCTACATCAGCTTTGAGTTCATCGGTTCTGGTTCATAGTTTGTGAGATTTAAGGTTCAAAAAAATTGAGGTTGCGAGATGTTTGCTGCTGTCATCACCAAGACCGTTTGGACACCCTGCAAGTCCAGAGGCCATCAATCGAAGGTACTATTTACTCCAGGCGGAGATCAAAGACATGTCAACTGCTCCCGTCAAGATCAATCAAGTAGTACTGCTATTCATCGGGAAGCCACGATGGTGTCAGATCCGTATGCGTGCAACAAGATGTAAAAGTCAAAACTCAACACGATTCGGACGATTTTTTCAAACCGGCCACGACCTGGAAAAGGACCCAGACGTGAGCACGGACTCGGACAGTTTTGCGGCACCAACCTCACCCTGAGCCGTCGTAAGTTGTGATAGGATAAGGCAAGACTATGAAGAAATTTTTGAGGTGGAGCAATTTGTCAGTCAACTTGGTTGTTCTGCACCAATACTACCAATACTTGAAGCAGTACACACACGAGTACCGGAGTATCATCTGAGGTCTTGTCGGATTTGTTCCCAGCTTCTAGTTCAGTTTTTTCTATCATCAATTGGCACCGAAGACTTTGCTAGAGGAGACTTGGCATCCACTCCCACGTAGGACTAAGGAAGAATAAACAAAAGGGGATCACGTGATGAAGGATCCAATCTGGACTGACAAATAGTAATTCTAGTAGTTAAAAGATCAACCAAGGAATCATACTACCACACGGATCCCAAGATGAATGATGAAGTTTTTTCAAAGTTAATAGTGAAGTTTTTTCCTCCACTCCACGGTGAGCCGCCGCTATAAGCAGCCCTTTTTAGACCGGCCAGGCCTCTGCTTTGTTGAGCTACCATGGCCAGTACCCGTTGAGACCCGTTGTCGAGCCGCCTTCATCATTGCTCTTCCCCAAGTCGTTGTTGCTGCTCTTCGTTGTTATCAACACCAGCCCGACGTCCACATCAGGCCAACCCTGAGCCGTCGTTCTTTGCCTCTGCTGTGTTGAGCCGCCTCTGATTCGTTGAGCCACCGGGGCCGCTTTGAGCCGCCTCTGCCGTGTTGGGCTGCCGGGGCTATATTAAGTCACCGGTCTGTCTGAGCCACTTCTGTCGGGTTGAACGAATCATCTGTCGTCGGACGAGTTAGGTGATATCTCTCTAAATATATTTTATTAGCACATATTGTTTTTAACAAACAAAAATTACTATCGCTTGCGATATTTTGATGCGGGACAATTGTTCACTGCAAGAGCGGTGGTTGTGTCATGGGTATATAGCTTTCCCACCATTATCATGCATCTGAGCGTGCCATCAAGCTCGACGAATATATGTGCAAGTCGCTGCTTTTGCAGCCCAATTTATATCAACATGACGTGGCTGACTCGTCCATCCGAGCCGGCTTACAACACCGTGGCCGACTCATCTGTCTATATCTGTCACATCCCTGGTCCTGTTATGCACTAGGCTAGACCTCATGTGAGCATCATGTTTTAATTCAAATGAAATTTGAATTGAGGAATTTTTAAAGCCTCAGAAACCTTCTAAAAATGATCAACATTAAAATCTCCTCAAAGAAGTCCAAGAAAATGTTCCTCTTAGTCTCTGAAAATATTGCAAAGAGGTAAAACTCAAAACAATATTTTTGGTATCTCAGAGTTAATTATTTTGGGCCTTTGAATTAAATAAATAGCTATTTGCATTGGATATATATATATTATATATAAATAATATATGTCCAATAACTACTGGAACATTTTATGTGGTTTGGTATATTTTAACTCTAGCCACATAACTATTTTCAGGATTTTATAAAATGGTTTAGTATTTTACTGAACTAAAACAACACAGAACAAAATAGATAAATAAAAACAGAAATAGAAAGAGAGAGAAGGACTACCTGGCGCTCACCTGGTAGCCCACCTGGCCCAGCAGCACGACACAGCCCATCTCCACTTCCCCCCCCCCCTGTCGCCTTCCTCCTCGCGCCAGTA
>NC_041392.1:206168320-206176366 GCF_002162155.2 Triticum dicoccoides
GCGGCCACCGCCACCCCCTAGCCTCGCCGATGCGCCCAAAGGCTCCGCCTCGACCCCCTCTTCCTCCCCACCGATCCACGGCCCTCCGGAAGCCCTGGATGCTGCCAGCTTCGCCGTTCCCCTCCTCGGCCACCGCGGATCGCCGCTGTCAAATCCGCCCCCGTCCGGCCTCCCTCAAGCTCGCCGTCCACCTCTACAGGGTCTACGTGAGCTCTCCGTCCGTTTCCCCCTCTCTGTTTCGTCGTTCGCGCGCTGTAGCTATGTTATCCACCGCGGCCGAGAGCTTCTCGCCGCCGGCCATGCCGTGGCCGTGGCCACAGCCACCGCAGCTCGCTCCCGAGCCCACCGTCGTGCTCACCGCAACCCCAGGAGGCCGCAGCGCCCTTCCGTTTCCCCTCTTGTGCACCGTAGCGCCGTTCCCGCCAACGCCCGAGGTCCGGCAGCCGCTGAGCTCGACGCCGGTGAGGATTACGGCCGCCCTAGCTTCTCCCGTTTGCCCTGTTAGATGCGCGCGAGCCTGGGCATTCCGTAGATGCCCTCCGCCGGCCATTTGGTCGCCGGAGCAAGAAACCCGAAGGCCTCCGCCGCCTCGGCCTCGCTGGCGACTCAACGCCGGCGGGATTGAGTCGTTTGACCAGGGGTTTGACCTCCCCTGGGTCTATGACAGGTGGGCCCCCGCCATCAGGTGATTAGTTTAAGCTAATCACCACCTAATCTAACCCCCTGACACTGACATGTGGGCCCTAGTGCCCCTAATCTTTAATTAAACTAAACTAACCCCCCCTGTCTAACCTGTGTCACTGACGTGTGGCCCCCACACGTCAGGTTTGACCTGGGGCGCCCAATTGACCCTGCTGACGTCACCGTGACGTGGTGCTGACGCCATAAATCAGTTCTGGATTTATTATTATTTTAGGAATTTCATAAAATAGCTAAAACTTCAATAAATCATAGAAAATTAACCGTAACTCCAAATTAAATAAATTATATATGAAAAATTATTAAAAAAATTCAAGGAATCCATCTGTACCATTTTCATGCATGTTAGAAAAACTTATAGCTGCTGTTTAGCACAAATCAATTAAATGGCATTTGAATAATCACATATGGAGTTTGAATTTAAATCTTGTATTCAAACCAACTTCATTTAATCTGTTGCTAGTTGCATTAGCTCAAAACACATTCATATGGCCATGTCATGAGCATGCATCATATTGTGCATTGCATTGATTGTATTTCTTCTTTATTGCCGGTATCTGTTCCCTCCCGGTAGACGATGTTCCGACGTTGTGATCGTTGACACTGATGAAGACTCAATGTTATCTTCAGAAGTGCCAGGCAAGCAAAACACCCTTGTTCATTCCGATATAATCCCACTCTCTCGCTCCTGCTCTCTTTTACTGCATTAGGACAACAACGATTCATCTGTTACTTGCTGGGGTAGCTGAACCCCTTTATCCTCTGCATGACCTGTCATTGCCACAGTAAATAGATGAAACCCACTAGCATGAGTAGGAGTTGTTTGAGCCCTGTTGTGCCTACTCATTCTTGCTTGTTTGTCATGCCTGCTACTGCCTAGAGTTGAGTCAGGTCTGATTCATCGGGGATGAATCAGAGGTGTGTGAACATGTCCTACTGTGTGTGAGCTAAGTGTGTGAATATGATTTGGTAAAGGTAGCGGTGAGAGGCCATATAGGAGTACATGGTGGGTTGTCTCATTGTAGCCATCCTCAGGAACTGAGTTCTCTGTTTGTGATCCATGATTCAGCTACTACCATGCATTGGGCCCGAAACCAATGGACCCTCTCGGCTTCTTGATCACCCTTGTCCTCTGTCCAGGAGTTGCAAGTAGTTTCTGGTGTTTGTAGTATGCTAGAGGTCGTGCGCAACGCTGACCGTAGGGGTGGGCTGTGATGCGGTAGGCACGTGGCCGGGTAAACCGGGTGCCCGTTTGGTGTCACGGAACCCTGTTCACATCGTTTGGGGCTATGAGCGAAACTCCGGCCGGATCTCCTCATGGATGGAACCCGAATAGGCGATAAACCTGGACTAGAGACTTGAGTGTCTAGGTAGGCCGTGGCCGACACCCACGTCGGGCTTCCGCTTGAAGGTTGCCGAGTACATGTCGTGTAAACGGTGGTAAGTGGTGAGAGCGTGTGTGAAGAAGTACACCCCTGCAGGGATAACATCATCTATTCGAATAGCCGTGTCCGCGGAAAAGGACTTCTGGGTTGCTTATATCAGTTCATAGACAAGTGAAAGTGGATACTCTAAAATACACAAGATAAGCGTGAGTGCCATGGATGGCGCTCTCGTAGGGAGACGGGAGTGAATCCATAGTGGTGTATTGATATGGTGAATATGTGGACTCGTGTGCGCCACCTCAAAAGAGTTACTTGCAGTCGTAGTTCAGGATAGCCACCGAGTCAAAGCTGGCTTGCTGCAGTTAAACCCCACCATCCCTTTGTTGATAATGATGCATATGTAGATAGTTATGATGTAAGTCTTGCTGGGTACATTTGTACTCACGTTTACTTAATTTATGTTTTTTGCACAGAGACCTCAGTCTCGCTAGTAGTTCCGTATGGTCTTCGACGTTTAGCTTGTTACCTCAGCTACGATCTTGTGCCCTCGGCAGGATTTGGTAGATAGTCAGGCTTCTCAGCCTTTTTCATTTATAGATGTCTGTACTCAGACATGATAGCTTCCGCTTGTGCTTTGACTTGTATGCTCTGATTGTTGGGTCATGAGACCCATGTTTGTAATATCTCGCTCCTCAGAGCCTATTGAATAAAATACTTGAGTTGTAGAGTCATGTTGTGATGCCATGTTGTATTTGCACATATCGAGCATATTGTGTGTATGTTATTGAAATGCTTGGTATGTGTGGGATCTGACAACCTAGTTGGTTATTCTTAGTAGCCTCTCTTACCGGGAAATGTCTCCTAGTGTTTCCACCGAGCCATGGTAGCTTGCTACTGCTCCGGAACACTTAGGCTGGCCGGCATGTGTCCTTCTTCGTTCCTGTGTCTGTCCCTTCGGGGAAATGTCACGCGATGAATACCGGAGTCCTGTTAGCCTGCTACAGCCCGGTTCACCGGAGTCCTGCTAGCCCAGTGCTACAGCCTGGATTCACTCGCTGATGACCGACACGTTCGATGCTGGGTCATGGATGCCTGTCCCTGTAAGTCTGTGCCACTTTGGGTTTACGACTAGCCATGTCAGCCCGGGCTCCTTATCATATGGATGCTAGCGACACTATCATATACGTGTGCCAAAAGACGCAAACGGTCCCGGGCAAAGGTAAGGCGACACCCGTGGGAATACCGTGCGTGAGGCCGCAAAGTGATATGAGGTGTTACATGCTAGATCGATGTGGCATTGAGTCGGGGTCCTGACAGCGTTGGTATCAGAGCTTGACTGCCTGTAGGATTACCAAGCCAAACTGGTCGAAGTTGAGTCTAGAAATTCTTTAGTTATATAAGGGAATTGATTGTGGGATGGAACGTAAGGCTCTTTTTACTCCTTATACCTCATGCCCTTCTGATCTGAGTCATCTTATCTTTCCTACGGGGATTAAGAGCTAAGCTATCTCTTCTTTCTATCAGGATCACGCGTTACTAATCCGTAGACTTATTAGATTGTTGGATTTAAGCTTGAGTTCAGTTTCTACTACTTCCGTATGTTAATTGTTGATCTCGAAACCTTGATATTGTGCTTCTGAGTGGTTATGCCACCATTTTTGTGAATGTCTCAAATCTCTTCTGAGCATTTACAACCATTATGCTGTCCGAATCATTCCAGGTTTCTAAATAGTCTGATGCATTTGCAAATCCTTTCCCTCTGGTTTCGATGCTACTTTATGCCAGCTCAATCACACTAATTGTTGAGTTGAGGTATTCTACTGCCTCGACCTTTATGTTGGAATAATTATTATGACCCTAGGTGTCTCAGGGGATCATCTAGTGGTCTAGCCATGATTTGTGTCCTAGTGTGATGATTCTGGCCATCATTCTCGTAAGCATCCCGTGATGCCACTTAGTAGTAGGTATTCTACTCCTGGGTTCTGAACCCGAGATTCACTCTACCTACTTCATGTTGATAGTAATTGCTAGTGCCTTTAGGATATTAGTAACTTTGCGATAGTCCTCGAGGTCCGTGGTATTTCCTTCTTCCAAATACTATGGACCGCTTATGGCAGATGTTTATTGGATCAAAAGATCACAATTAGAGTACTCTTGAGGAGATCTCCATTCATAAATCGTGACTCTGCCAGTCCTACCTCTCTGCATGGGTTATCTGGAAGAAATGTTGATCTCGCTCGACATACTAATCTATGCATCCACAACTCAGAAAATTATATGTTCCTTTGAGTTGTCCCTCTTTAGTTGTCTACTGACCTTCGTCTATCAATTGATATCAAGGGTATGCATGCATTCGTTTATCGATGCCTATTACCCTTGTGGTCCGTCAAGCCATTCTGTCCTGAATGACTTGGAGAAACAAACTCCAGTACCTCGTCCATATCTAGGATTGGGTCAAAGTAGTTGTATTCCGCAGATCAAATGCCAATCCAGCTTTTGGTTCTGTTCTACCTTGGAGTATTACCCCCTTTATGTCAGAATTGTCATGAGAACTGCACCAACTCTCATGAATTTTGACGTAGTGATACTTCTCACCATCATTAGTCATTCCTCGGCCCTCGTGTTGATGCAACCGGAATACCGACAAATGAATTGTGATGTGTGAAATCAATACTCCCAGCAACCTCGTTGCTTGGTAGTTAAAGGATAATAATTTCATTCTTAGCATGTTGGTTTTTGAATCATCCCTCTAAGACTGATCGTGCTACCTAGTCCTTATTTCGGTGCACCCTCCGATTGATGAGTTAGGATCTTGTCAAGTCCTCACTCATTTGATCATATCGTCTTGCCCTCAAAAGCGAGATTGTTCTCAAGCTTAGTAACATACCGGTGGTTCGTGATTTTCTGAATGTCTTCTCGGAAGTATTACCAGGTTGTCACCTGACTACTATGTTGAGCTCGTGATCAAGTCGGGTTCTTGTGAACCACCCTTTCTCCAAGAATCTGTGATGGATATCCCGGAGCTAGTTGGTTAAGCTAGACAACAACTTGGAGAGTTGGAAGATAAAAGCTTGCCTGACTTAGTCCGTTCCAAAGGGATATTCTTGTGTAGTGTGTGTTGAAGAAAGGTGATATCTTCATCGATTGGTCCCTGTGATCGATTGTTGGATCTATTATCTTACCCGAACCCTTGATTGAGTATGGGCTATCGTCAAATCAAATCAGAACCAACGATATTCGTAATGTTGTCTTACTCGTGGTTGATCCCTCGAGCATACACCATTATATCTTTTGGGTCTGACCAATGCTATCACTTGTTCACTTAACTATGGAATTCCTTTTAAAAGGAAACCCAGATGAATAGTTGTTGAGCCCATTGACAACATCCTTATCTCCTCCATGATTTTGTTGGACAATAAGTTAGTGTTGGAAACTTTTGAAGCATTTGTTCATGCTAGCTCATGAAGCATATGTTCGGATGTAAGAAGTGACTTCCTCTAGTTCATGTGCATTTGATGCAAGTTGCCGCCGTGGACTCGAGAAAGTCAATGTTGCTTCCTCTGGAATCATCGCAAGTCAGTCATGCACACGTGTGAAGTATTCTGTGGTCTGGAGACTTGCAACCTTCATTCCATATGTGTATCCTAGCACACCAAGCCACTGACTGATTTGTTCAAGGAGAAGGAGTATCTTCATAAGAGCTAATCCGGACTTATGAAAGAACTTCGATATCCTCGCTGATGGTTCCCAACCAGAACTCGGTAGTGTTTTATTGTAAGACTACCACGTGGGCATGCTTGTCTGGGACAACGTGTTCACATGTTTGTAGCAGAACCAGCTCATGTTTTGGAGCTTGCTATCGTAGTTCATTCCCCGAGAATCTCGCAACGTCATCTCGTCGATTCGTGTTGCAAACTTCCGTTTTTCTTCCTAGACTCGATGAGTCTGGAATATCCTGACACCAACCAGATCTAAATCTCAGGCAGATATGATGGTTGGAATATTTCCCAAGAATTATAATATTGGTCGCGCGATAACCGGTAAAGTGGATGTCGTGGCCAACACACCCAGCCGGAAGACCTGTTATTATAATATCTTGATTGATGAAGTTGGCCACCTCCCCATAGGGATTTCGTAGGGTTTACTCCCTAGTTGCCCCTATGGATTTTTGTGTTCCCGAAGTCCGACCTTTTTACTTGATGTTTTAGATATCAAACCATATCTATGAATGGGTTACACTAGCACATCAAGGAGAACATTAGAAGCAGAGTGCTAAATGTCTCTCGGTTGATCATCCAGATTTTATTTCCTTGGCCCCGCCAAGGGTGAAATCTGAGAAGGTGTTATCTACCTTTGCATCTGCATCCTCCATCACCATTCATCATGGTAGTAAGTTGTGTTACCGGACCCTTGACACGGATGTTGGTAAAACCTTGATGATTATGGAATTGCTCAAGTTCTTGAGAGCACGCGCAAGTGCTAGGTTTGATCGTCGGCATTAACTGTATAGCGCTCTCAGTTTCCTCGGTTATGCTATAACCATTCCAATAGTGGGATAACTCTCTATTGTTGGGTTCTTCCCTAGTTACCAGAATCATTCCCAGCATTTGCATTTTGTTCCCAGCTTGCACCGCCAATGTGCCATTCTACCATGGGTCTCTTCCATTTTCGGTGATAAGCAAATTCATCCATTGCGTTGTCTTCAACAAGGTAATCCACATCATCCAAGTCCGAGTATGCCATTCTACTGACCCCCTCCAAACGATCGCTTGAGAATTGCCTTAGGCTGGTATAAAGGTTTTCAATGATCTCTGAATCAAAGGTAATTCTTTTTGCCACTTAAGGAAATAATCTACGAATCACCCTCCTCCAGGATGTTTCGTCGTGGTATCATGGCAACTCAACTCCTCGCTACGTGGACAATCGTTTACCACGTTCTTAAGTGTGGAATTGTTGTCCACCTAGTGAACCTTCGTCATCCGTTTCTTTCCACCCCTCTTGATGTGTATCTCGTGTCTCAACCCGAGAGATGGTCCTATGTCTCATTCTGTGAGTTGTTCGATCTTCGAGAAGATCGACCCTTCTAGAGTCTCCTTCTTCCCTCCATGTCATGTTGACAAGATTTCTCAGAGCAAGACTTCAAGACAATGATGGTGATCGAATCAACGTTCCTATGAAGTGCAACCTGGATCATGAAGACTGTACTAGTTGTGTTCCCCCTTCACCTTACCCTACGCTTGAATCTCGGGACGAGATTTTTGTTTAGTGGGGGTGAGTTGTCACATCCCAGGTCCTGTTATGCACTAGGCTAGACCTCATGTGAGCATCATGTTTTAATTCAAATGAAATTTGAATTGAGGAATTTTCAAAGCCTCAGAAACCTTCTAAAAATGATCAACATTAAAATCTCCTCAAAGAAGTCCAAGAAAATGTTCCTCTTAGTCTCTGAAAATATTGCAAAGAGGTAAAACTCAAAACAATATTTTTGGTATCTCAGAGTTAATTATTTTGGGCCTTTGAATTAAATAAATAGCTATTTGCATTGGATATATATATTATATATAAATAATATATGTCCAATAACTACTGGAAAATTTTATGTGGTTTGGTATATTTTAACTCTAGCCACATAACTATTTTCAGGATTTTATAAAATGGTTTAGTATTTTACTGAACTAAAACAACACAGAACAAAATAGATAAATAAAAACAGAAATAGAAAGAGAGAGAAGGACTACCTGGCGCTCACCTGGTAGCCCACTTGGCCCAGCAGCACGGCCCAGCCCATCTCCACTTCCCCCCCCCTGTCGCCTTCCTCCTCGCGCTATTAGGCACAGGCGCGTGGCCGACGCACGCCGGCGCACGCTCCGGCCACCTCCTGCTTGCTGCTCCACCTCGACACCCCGGACGCCTCCATGCGTGCCACGCCACCCCCCTGGAACTCCCTCACTCTCCCGAACTC
>NC_041392.1:206176574-206213521 GCF_002162155.2 Triticum dicoccoides
GAACTCTCCCCCCCTCCTCCTCTGCTTCCTCTCTCCCTCACTCGCCCGAACGGAGCCGCCGCCACCCCCAAGCCTCGCCGATGCGCTCAAAGGCTCCGCCTCGACCCCCTCTTCCTCCCCACCGATCCACGGCCCTCCGGAAGCCCTGGATGCTGCCAGCTTCGCCGTTCCCCTCCTCGGCCACGGCGGATCGCCGCCGTCAAATCTGCCCCCGTCCGGCCTCCCTCAAGCTCGCCGTCCACCTCTACAGGGTCTACGTGAGCTCTCCGTCCGTTTCCCCCTCTCTGTTTCGTCGTTCGTGCGCCGTAGCTAGGTTATCCACCGCGGCCGAGAGCTTCTCGCCGCCGGCCATGGCGTGGCCGTGGCCACAGCCACCGCAGCTCGCTCCCGAGCCCACCGTCGTCCTCACCGCAACCCCAGGAGGCCGCAGCGCCCTTCCGTTTCCCCTCTTGTGCACCGTAGCGCCGTTCCCGCCAACGCCCGAGGTCCGGCAGCCGCTGAGCTCGACGCCGGCGAGGATTACGGCCGCCCTAGCTTCTCCCGTTTGCCCTGTTAGATGCGCGCGAGCCTGGGCATTCTGTAGATGCCCTCCGCCGGCCATTTGGTCGTCGGAGCAAGAAACCCGAAGGCCTCCGCCGCCTCGGCCTCGCCGGCGACTCAACGCCGGCGGGATTGAGTCGTTTGACCAGGGGTTTGACCTCCCCTGGGTCTATGACAGGTGGGCCCCCGCCATCAGGTGATTAGTTTAAGCTAATCACCACCTAATCTAACCCCCTGACACTGACATGTGGGCCCTAGTGCCCCTAATTTTTAATTAAACTAAACTAACCCCCCCTGTCTAACCTGTGTCACTGACGTGTGGCCCCCACACGTCAGGTTTGACCTGGGGCGCCCAGTTGACCCTGCTGACGTCACCGTGACGTGGTGCTGATGCCATAAATCATTTCTGGATTTATTATTATTTCAGGAATTTCAGAAAATAGCTAAAACTTCAATAAATCATAGAAAATTAACTTTAACTCCAAATTAAATAAATTATATATGAAAAATTATCAAAAAAATTCAAGGAATCCATCTGTACCATTTTCATGCATGTTCGAACAACTTATAGCTGCTGTTTAGCACAAATCAATTAAATGGCATTTGAATAATCACATATGGAGTTTGAATTTGAATCTTGTATTCAAACCAACTTCATTTAATCTGTTGCTAGTTGCATTAGCTCAAAACACATTCATATTGCCATGTCATGAGCATGCATCATATTGTGCATTGCATTGATTGTATTTCTTCTTTGTTGCCGGTATCTGTTCCCTCCCGGTAGACGATGTTCCGACGTTGTGATCGTTCACACTGATGAAGACTCAATGTTATCTTCAGAAGTGCCAGGCAAGCAAAACACCCTTGTTCATTCCGATATAATCCCACTCTCTCGCTCCTGCTCTCTTTTACTGCATTAGGACAACAACGATTCATCTGTTACTTGCTGCGGTAGTTGAACCCCTTTATCCTCTGCATGACCTGTCATTGCCACAGTAAATAGATGAAACCCACTAGCATGAGTAGGAGTTGTTTGAGCCCCGTTGTGCCTACTCATTCTTGCTTGTTTGTCATCCTGCTACTGCCTAGAGTTGAGTCAGGTCTGATTCATCGGGGATGAATCAGAGGTGTGTGAACATGTCCTACTGTGTGTGAGCTAAGTGTGTGAATACGATTTGGTAAAGGTAGCGGTGAGAGGCCATGTAGGAGTACATGGTGGGTTGTCTCATTGCAGCCTTCCTCAGGAACTGAGTTCTCTGTTTGTGATCCATGATTCAGCTACTACCATGCATTGGGCCCGAAACCAATGGACCCTCTCGGCTTCTTGATCACCCTTGTCCTCTGTCCAGGAGTTGCAAGTAGTTTCTGGTGTTTGTAGTATGCTAGAGGCCGTGCGCAGCGCTGACCGTAGGGGTGGGCTGTGATGCGGTAGGCACGTGGCCGGGTAAACCGGGCGCCTGTTTGGTGTCACGGAACCCTGTTCACATCGTTTGGGGCTGTGAGCGAAACTCCGGCCGGATCTCCTCATGGATGGAACCCGAATAGGCGATAAACCTGGACTACAGACTTGAGTGTTTAGGTAGGCCGTGGCCGACACCCACGTCGGGCTTCCGCTTGAAGGTTGCCGAGTACATGTCGTGTAAACGGCAGTAAGTGGTGAGAGCGTGTGTGAAGAAGTACACCCCTGCAGGGATAACATCATCTATTCGAATAGCCGTGTCCGCGGAAAAGGACTTCTGGGTTGCTTATATCAGTTCATAGACAAGTGAAAGTGGATACTCTAAAATACACAAGATAAGCGTGAGTGCTATGGATGGCACTCTCGTAGGGAGACGGGAGTGAATCCATAGTGGTGTATTGATATGGTGAATATGTGGACTCGTGTGCGCCACCTCAAAAGAGTTACTTGCAGTCGTAGTTCAGGATAGCCACCGAGTCAAAGCTGGCTTGCTGCAGTTAAACCCCACCATCCCTTTGTTGATAATGATGCATATGTAGTTAGTTCTGATGTAAGTCTTGCTGGGTACATTTGTACTCATGTTGCTTAATTTATGTTTTTTACAGAGAGACCTCAGTCTCGCTAGTAGTTCCGTATGGTCTTCGACGTTTAGCTTGTTACCTCAGCTACGATCTTGTGCCCTCGGCAGGATTTGGTAGATAGTCAGGCTTCTCAGCCTTTTTCATTTATAGATGTCTGTACTCAGACATGATAGCTTCCGCTTGTGCTTTGACTTGTATGCTCTGATTGTTGGGTCATGAGACCCATGTTTGTAATATCTCGCTCCTCGGAGCCTATTGAATAAAATACTTGAGTTGTAGAGTCATGTTGTGATGCCATGTTGTATTTGCACGTATCGAGCATATTGTGTGTATGTTATTGAAATGCTTGGTATGTGTGGGATCTGACAACCTAGTTGGTTATTCTTAGTAGCCTCTCTTACCGGGAAATGTCTCCTAGTGTTTCCACCGAGCCATGGTAGCTTGCTACTGCTCCGGAACACTTAGGCTGGCCGGCATGTGTCCTTCTTCGTTCCTGTGTCTGTCCCTTCGGGGAAATGTCACGCGATGAATACCGGAGTCCTGTTAGCCTGCTACAGCTCGGTTCACCGGAGTCCTGCTAGCCCAGTGCTACAGCCTGGATTCACTCGCTGATGACCGACACGTTCGATGCTGGGTCATGGATGCCTGTCCCTGTAAGTCTGTGCCACTTTGGGTTTATGACTAGCCATGTCAGCCCGGGCTCCTTATCATATGGATGCTAGCGACACTATCATATACGTGTGCCAAAAGACGCAAACGGTCCCGGGCAAAGGTAAGGCGACACCCGTGGGAATACCGTGCGTGAGGCCGCAAAGTGATATGAGGTGTTACATGCTAGATCGATGTGGCATTGAGTCGGGGTCCTGACAATATCGCCTCTGATGTTGCGGTCGTCTTTGTCGTTCGTCTCTCGCGGCCTGGTCTACATCAACACACCAGGTCGTACATGTCTGCATGATATGTTTATTGAGTATGAGCAAGTCATTGCTTGGGTAGCCCGGTTTTTCTTTCAACAAATTTGAGGCAAATTATCATATGTTACCAGTCGCCGTCTGCACTGGATGGCTCAATGGGCAGGCGCACAAGTCACCGCCACTACAGTTTGGTTAACTTCAAATAGACAGTTGGAAGGAACCATTAGCCGAGTTGCTGACGCGGCTCATACGAGATCATTTATAACCCGCCGCAGTCACCTCAACCTACTATGGATTCACATTGCGCTATAAACACCAATGATATACACCCTATGCTATGGTCAAATATGAAGAATCTCAAGCCAACTCCTTGAGTCCTCTTGAGACTCGGGGGCTACGATGACATGACACAGTAAATGTTGCCAGTTTGAGCAGATTCAAGAACTCCGGGTCATTGGAGGGAAGATAACCCGGTCCCGGAGGCTACCGCCATATTGGTAAGAATTTAAAGGCCGTCAGAAAAATTCTGGCTTAAAAAGAAGGATTCCGGTTTAAAATTCAGCTCAAGGGAAAGCTGTCTCCCACAAAGCTTTGAAGCTCTCAATATCCGGTTTACAATCCGGCTCAAGGATAATCTATCTCCCACAAAGCTCTGAAGATCTCAATATCCAGTTCACAATCTGGCACAAGGATAATCTGTCTCCCACAAAGTTTTGAAGCTTTCAAATCCGCTTTTCAAATTCCGGTTCAGAAAGAACTTATTTCTTGCAAGTTCGAGTTCTCAGAAAAATTAAAGGTTGCCAAAGAGAACTTACTTCCATGATGCATGGTTCAAACATGCGTATCCTGCCTTATAGGCTTATCTTATTATGGTCACATGGGGGCTTCCTGTTCATTGAGCGAAGCTATGATTACCCTTTGATCCAGCTTATACGCCATATTTACAAAACACTTGGGGGCTTACTACCCAGGTTAAAAGGACCAAAGAGAGTCTGTTGCAAAAGCACAACTCAAACATAGGTACCCCTTGAGCACTGCTCAAAATATTGCTTGGGGGCTCTTTTGTTCTAAAGAACAATGAGGCTGCAACCTTGTGATAGGCTATAAAAGCCAGTCTTGGAAGCCAGGTGTATTCACCTAAAACCCCGGGTTGTCCTTCCTGTATGACAGATGCTTCTCCATCAGGTAATCCTAATTGACCCACCGAACTCTTAATAGTCAATCTTTTAAACAAGACCTTGAACTCGTTAAGGTTAAAACGCCGGTTTGTCATGTGAGGGAACGGTTTAAGGAAAGCAAGGAGAAGCTCAGGCTGATAAAGCCGCCTTCCTTGACACATGGATAAACCAACCTATGATGCACGATGATACTCTGACCCCGCGTACTCCTGATAAGTCTATCTTTAAATAAGAACTGAACTTATCTGGGTTAAAATGTCAATTGGGTAATGTGAATGCCGGCTCACGAAAAGTGCGTACCCTCCAGTGGCTAATGCTGGTTTCATTGAAGAAGATATTTTGGCTTGGTGGCCTATGAAAGCCTTGGATTTTTTGTTGTTTGATTTGAACGTCTTTTTGAGATTTTTTTCTTATGATATAGTAATACATAGTTGAAAACCAATAAGGCTTATAATGCCTTCTGAGTCATATATGACATTAACCATTGTTCATTAACCCGGCTTGGTCTTCAACTATAAGTCGCCAGTATGCGATAAGATAATATCCGGTGTTTATTTACCCAGTCTGGCTTTGGACGTTAAATCACCAGTATATATTTGGATTGCGCCATTGGAATCATGCTCTTATAAATCATTGGGTTATATTGTTCAAATCTTTAATAGCCAACATGGCTGGATTTTTATTATGGTTATCAATAACCAATATTATGATTGAGGTTTTCAAAGTCGCTTCAGCGCAATGGATATTATTTTATCAATGGATATAATTTACTTTACAATGGAAGGAATAGTCCTGAGTCGCTGCAAGCTTATGACCCGGCACTTGGGGGCTACATTATTAAAGTCGAGATTACATCAAATATGCAAGTCTCATGTCGCTGCAAGCATGCACCATGACACTTGGGGGCTAATGCAAGGACATTTTTACTTGCCTTATTGAAGACCCGACTCATCAAAATGAGCTGGCCCTTGGGGGCTACAAATTGCTCCTATCAAAAATTTAAGGTGCACAAGCTTTAATCCATTATATTGAAAGGTCCATTGCTCAGTTGGTAGAGTATAAAGCTCTTAACCTTGTGGACGTGGGTTCAAGCCCCATGGTGGGGGTTACATCATATGAAGTTATTTTCAACGAAGTATATATACAAAGTCCCAACTCAATATTATCTTACTGAGCCGGCCCTTGGAGGCTACACATTGCTGTTCAAGTCTACATGACCATATCTATAAAGTCCCTGCTCATTATTGCATAATGACCCGGCCCTTGGGGGCTACACTGGTTTGTAGTTTTTAGGAGCATAAAGCAATTACAAGTCCTAGGTTGCTGCAAGCATGAAAACCCGGCACTTGGGGGCTACATGAGTGGAATATTCAGTTTATGACTAATGATTGAGATGAACAACCTGGATTTCTTCAAGGTTGCAACACTTATATTGGAGCAAGTCTTAAGCTATCACTATGTTCTCCACTTAAGACTTGGGGGCTACATGTATTATGCATATAAAGGAGTAATGTCTTCAAATTATCAGTTTTGAGCAAATCAGGAAGATCAATTACATGACCCAGTGTCAACAAAAATTATGACCCGGCATCGTCTGTTTCATAACCCCGACAATTTTGGTAATGATAAACCGGCAAGTTTTACATCTTCAAGCCGGCTAAATGTCATATGAGTATTTCAAGACCAATATTTTTTAAGCCGGCACTTTGGAAGCCGATTCAAGTGGATTATTTCTTACAATATTTCTCTACAAGAGACCAATGTCAGCAAATTGACTCTGAAGCTGACCTATTGACCCAGATTTTTCAAAAGAAGTATCTGGATTTTTTACATTGACAAAGTTGAAACATATCTGCTAAGGGAGATTTGCTATGAGATCATGGACATGTATATATCAACAAGGAAGTGACAAGGACTAAACGATGATCAGGTGTCGGCTTTCAAAATATTTAACCTGGAGCACAACCTGTCAAATTTTTTCTTGTGTTTATATTGCAGATCAGTTTAACATGGATAAATCCAAGCTAAACTGGGGGCTAATGCCAGGGATATACCCGCAGTGTAACCCGTCAGATGTATGACCTGGCTGGAGTGTGATGACTCACGGGTAACCCGCCTGATCTTGGCGACTCATTAGTAACCCAGCGGGAGGGTCACACGGATGACAAGGCCCAAGGCCCAGAAGGCTGGCTCATATTATGGTGGGCCGGCTTAAGAGGAAAGACATTAGGAATATTATCCTACAAAGGAAGCAAGACTAGGACTCCACTTGTAATAAGAGTAATCCTAATCCTACTAGGACTAGTCATGTAACCCGCCCCTTCAACATATATAAGGAGGGGCAGTGCACCCCAAGGGGGACAGGAAATAATTGCTAAGGCTAGACACAACAAAATGGGAGCCGGCTTATGCGGCGACTCCCTCATGAGCATAATGAGACCTAGCCACAAACAACATGTAGGGCTATTACCGGATGATGTTCCCCGGGGCCAGAAGTGTCTAAATACTTGTCTTGTGTGTTGATCCGCCTCGCGCCTCTCATGCCAATCAACCCCTCTCAAGCTACCACATAGATGCGTTGGCCTCATGACTAAGTCCTCACACTAGGAAATCTACCGTGACAAATGCACGACACCGTGGTAATTTTACTGTTTGATTTACGAAGGCGCACACATTAACAATCAACAAAGTCATTTTGGAACAAGTGATGTCATGTTACAAATTGGAAACACAAGTATTATTGAAACTGTGGGCGTTCTACTTACCAATTACATGCCGCCACGCGTCCCCTTTTTTATTGGCTAGGAGGTGTTGTGTGGGGTAGCTATTTGAGTATGGGAGGCGTGCGATCAGACCCTGCGTGCTCATCGGTAGGAGAGACCTTTGACCTCTAACCGCCACGCACCTCCCTCTCAACATCTGCATTAATGGCGCCTGAGCCCCTGTTCTATGGTGTGGCTATATGTCTCATTGGACTGAGATTTAAGAGAGCAAAATGAAAATCTGAAAAGAAAGTTTTGCATGGATCATGATGTAAGATTTGATTGACCTATATAGCATCGACTGCGACTTATAGCAAACATGATGAATATAAGGACGATGATAGTGGATAATAATTGTCTTACATATTTACGAACATAATTTTAAAAATCCACACGCGGCAACGCCCAAAATACACAAGGGCAAAAGAAGAAGGAAGACAACGATCTGGTTCGCTGATCTCTACTTTCTTGATGCATTGCTGCAGGCCGTGGGAACTAGTCTCCGCGGCGAGTGGTGTTGAGCTCTTTCTTTTCCTCAACATTCTTCTTGAGAGCATCCACGGATTCCTCCACCAGCCTTCTGTGCTGGATGCGTAGCATGGCATTCTCGTCCATAAGTTTCTCGACGATGACGGCAGTCCTCTTCAACAAGGCAGTGGTCTCCTCCTGCTGCTCCGCACTTCCAACGATCTTTGCCCTTAGCAGGTCGCGCTCGGCCAGGAGCTTTGCATTGCTCTTATTTAGTTGTCGGATGATGCCGATAGCCTATTCAAAAGAGGCTTTCATGTCGTCCTGCAACCTCGCCCAGCCGAAGATCTGATCCATCTAGCTATGGACGATCGCATCCATGCGCCTATAAGAGTCCTTGCTTGCCCACAAGACATTTTCGCAGGCCGCCACGGTGCGGGAGGACATCTCTGCTCCATTTGCGGCACGGCGTGACATCTCTTCTGCTTCCGCGGCGTGGCCAGACCAGTCTGTTGCATCGATGGTGCGGCAGGACCTCCGTGCTCCTTAGGCGGTGCAGCAAGACCTCTATGCTGCTACTGCCGCGCGGCGGGACATGCCGGCTGCGTTCGCGGCGAGGCGGGACATCTCTCGTGCTTCCTCTTCCATGCTCGCATCTCTTTGATGGCAATCTCTCGACCCAGAACTCACGTGGCCATGGCAGACGCAAGGGAACGATGATGAATGACTTGTGTTGTTTTTGTGGATGAGGAGTTGAGGAGGAATGTGCAGTCATCTTGCAGTAGTAGTATTTATAACCGAGTACTAATATGCTCCTAAGTGGGAAACCATTTAGTTTTCGATCGGTGTGAACAGGTTTGCAATTTGGAATCTGACGGGACGCATGCTCAAAATTTATTAACGGTTATAAGTGTGGCACTATTCCCGGAAGGCATAACGTGGGCACATACGCATTCTCGGCTGCGTACATGGCGTTTCCACCATAGGGTGGACCGCAAGTAGGCAATGTCAGCACACGTCTTGTTCCAAAAACTGTGCGCGCTCGTTATTACCATCACGCATGCTTCTTTTAATTAGAATGTGTGTGCCCGTCTAGTGCACACACGTTGATCTGTCTAACTGTTTCAGTTTGTTGTGGCTAATCGCAAACAATTCATCTGTGTGAAGTGTATGTCATCAATCGCAGATGCTTTCAGCTGGCTAACCCGTTTCTGTTCCGTTGCCTAATCGCAAACAGTTAATCCTTCTGAAGCGTATGCCCTCAATAGTACACACCTTTTTCTAGCTGTCTGTTTCTATTGTTCCTCCTCATCACAAACTGTTCATCTGAGTGAACTGTATGCTGTATATCGCACACGCCTTCTTCTGGCTGCCCGTTTCTTTTGTTCTGCCTCATCACAAACAGCTCATTGAACTGAACCGTATGCCCTGCATCACACACGCAACTAAAATCTAAGCCGTGTTTGATGGCTCCGCCATCGCAAACATTTCACACATTTTTTGACGATTCTTTTACACCATCGTTTGCAATTATTGCATCGCACACAATTTCGTCGAAGGGTCTCTGATCATAGCGTCGCGTTAGCAGCATCCTGCAATAGTGCATGGTCAAGTGGGTTCCCAAGACTACGTCAAGTTCTAGTTCATCAAGTATGACTACAACTCCAAGGATTCCCATCAAGTTGATGTGGATCCCAAAGAAGAAGAACTAGAGTGTTCTTGATGGTTACTCCACCAACATACTTCACTCATATTCATTTTGGCAAGGACATGTGTAACCAACTTTAATATCTTGCACTAGTTCAAGGAGTCACAAATCCTCTTGTTGGTAAGACAAGGGACAAGGTAACCTAATGCTTTCATGGACATCATCATATGTGTGTTTCACTCTATGTCTGTGGATATCCTTGTGTGTTTCTTGTGGGACTAACCCGTGTAGGTATTGAAAGTGCAACACTCCAATGGATTGCTCCAAATGATCTACATCAACATTGAGCATCCACATCTTCAACATCTACATGAAGTCATCATCGACAAAACCCAATGTTAGTTCATCCCTCTTAGGGGGGTAACAAATCTAGGGGAGCTTTACTCTAAGAATTGAGCTAAAGCAACTCTAATGGTGTGAACACAACAATGTTTTATATAAAAGTGGTAACCCCACTTGTGCTTAAATGTGGCACCCCGATGCGCATGGAGCAGGGGCCTTCGCACGTCAGCCTAGGATAACACCTGACGCACGACAGGTCCATAATACAGCATTCCAGGTACAAGAATATGCATCCAATACATGTATAGCAGAGTACAACATTGATGAATACAATTGTGTGGCATAGCCCTAAGGCTATTAAATGACAGCGGAAGTCTGATAGAATGGCGGTGGAAGTCTTGATTTGGCAGCATAACAACTCTGGCTGGGCTCCACAACTCATAGGACTGGCAAAGTTACGGCCTAGCACGACGGATCAAGGGAACAACTCGGGTACGACCTACAAAACTGGCATGACACGCCAGGTCAGTACATTGAATGTATTGGCAAGACAACCAAATACATAGCATCCAAACAAGCAGGAGACAAAGCGAGAACCAAGTGCATGCAACAGCCTTTCGCATAACAAACTACTAAACATGGCATGATAGCGGTCAACTCAGCATGAACAATATTATAGCATCTACTAACATGATAATGACATGGCATATCAAAACATTATTATAACATGGTATTAGCAAAACATCACATATCATCTCGATCATGGCATGATTTAACATATAAATCAAAGCATGGCATGGCATCATGAAACTATGCTAGAAATGAACTACAAATCATATCCAATGTAGACATAGCATTATAATTTTATGCAATCATCACTGTTCTGCCTTGGTTTTTAAATACAACATATTACTTATGCAATGCAACCAAAGTTATGCACCGAGTCCCTCGGACTCTCTTACCATCGGGTTGCCTCGCAATCGAACGGTGATCTTTTCGGCGATCACAACCATGACCAACACTTGGTCTCCAACGCTTACCAAGAACTCGTCTCGTGATCATAACAAAACATCGTCGTGACTACTCACGACTATATCATAGTCCAAGTCCCCATATTTTTGTTATCACATCTTTATTTACTAACTTAATTATTTCAGGTTTATCCTCTATTTCGACCAAGACCTGATAGTGGGACCTACTACGAAATGTTTCTATCGATAGACTTAATATACACTATGCAGAGGTAGCACACTGGACCCACACCATGGAACCCATGGCCTCGCACTCCCATTCGGGTGGAACAACGGCATTCCGACGAAACCGACCTACTGCGATGACACTCTCTCGGCCACTCCGACCCACTCCCAATTGGGCTAGTCCTGGGTGGCCCCGTGTCTACCAAAGACACATCGACCACCGTCGTGGCCAAAACGTCCCTCACGGGGACCGGTACCAAAAATTTAATAGCGGGCACACAAGGTTATGTATGCCTACCTGATCAGGGTAAGCATGCCCATAACCTTCCCTAGTGGGAGGCACCGGTGAGAGGCACGACACTAGCTCGCATTAAGGCCTTCCCGTAAAGGCAAATGTGGTTGTACTGAAAAAGTTCGATTTGGCGGCACTATGCCTCGATCCCATCAATGATGGGGGGGGTTGTTATTCTTAAGTCATTTTAATAACTTCTCCATCATCATGAGCATATTTAACATGAATGCAACAATGAGCATGCATCATACAAATGCATGGCAAAATATCAAACTTCTCAAGTGCACAACTATAGCATAAAGAACATGACAATACCAAGTAAGAGCATATCAATGGTGCATTACAATCCTCATAACATTTTATAATGATGACATGCACATAAATTAGATTAGTGACATGGCATTATCAATAACAAAATTTTAATTAGCATGGCAAAAAAATATCATGAAAACGCAAGCATGCATGACAGGCACAAAGGAATAACTGCAAATGAAAACGATATGAAACAACTGCAACTACAAACACAAAGTACAAGCAAAGTCAACATGAAAGTTCTGGGCTCATGATAAGAGGTTGGCTTGCCTGGGAGTCGAGGAATACTCCGGGAAGAAGTGGGAAACGATCGCGGAAAGATTTGCAGGAAAAAGTTCCCTCTCGAAGGGGGCTGTTTACGGGCAAGGGCAAAAGGGTCATTTTCACTTTGTGAAAATATTATGCAAATCATATCAATGGAATGGGCTCGATGAAATGAAGATGTGGGCTTTGGAATCACCTGATTTGGAGTTACGGGTAAAAAGATACGGACGTTTGAAGCTCAGGGACTAGTCTGTAAAAATACTTCTACAAACAGGTCCCTGGTAGTTTAAACAGAACGTGTCTTTTCTGAAAATACGTTTTCCAGAGAGGGAAACGTATTCCTGGTCGAAGGAGAGGAGAAATACGCCTTCTGAGATTGAAAGCGTATTTTCCAGAAATACGTTTTCGCGTGGGGAAAGCGGCTTCGCGACGGGGGCACCGCCACTTATCCACACTGGCAGGACCGATCAACACGGCAGAGGCGGGGCCGGGCGCCTGGGTAGCTGCCAGGTGGGGTCGGTGAAAGGCATGTGGCCTGCTTGGCCAGGTCAACGCCTCCTCCTGGCCGTCTCCTTCTTCTCCCCGACGCGGCATAGAAGAGGCGAAGCCAGGCGCGTCGCCGGCGACGGGCCGGCCGGCTCCGGCCACCACAACCAGGGCGAAGACGGCGGCGGGCTCAGGGAGGGACACCACTTCCATCTTGAGGGGAAACGAATGCCAGGGAAGTCCATAGCCGTGGCGAGCATGGCGACAGAGAGCTCCGCGGCGGCGGCAGTGGCTCTAGGGGCGAGGCCACAGGGCCCTCTGGCAGCAAGGGGAGGGAGTGGGGATGGTCTACAGGTTCCTGGGAGGCTGCTGGTGGAGGAGAGAGGGAGAGGCGCGCTCGCCATTGCTCGAATTTGAGCAGGTCGAGGAGGCGGCCATAGAGATGGGGAGGGGATGGAGAGTGTCGGTGTCAAAACCGGCGGATCTCGGGTAGAGGGTCCCGAACTGTGCGTCTAGGTGGATGGTAACAGGAGACAAGGGACACGATGTTTTTACCCATGTTCGGGCCCTCTCGATGGAGGTAAAACCCTACTCCTGCTTGATTAATATTGATGATATGGGTAGTACAAGAGTAGATCTACCACGAGATCAAGGAGGGTAAACCCTAGAAGCTAGCCTATGGTATGATTGTTGTTCCTACGGACTAAAACCCTCCGGTTTATATAGACACCGGAGAGGGCTAGGGTTTCACAGAGTCGGTTACAATGGTAGGAGATCTACATATCCGTATCGCCAAGCTTGCCTTCCACGCCAAGGAAAGTCCCTTCCGGACACGGGACGAAGTCTTCAATCTTGTATCTTCATAGCCCAAGAGTCTGGCCGAAGGTATAGTCCGGCTATCGGGACACCCCCTAATCTAGGACTCCCTCAGTAGCCCCCGAACCAGGCTTCAATGACGACGAGTCCAGCGCGCAGATTGTCTTCGACATTGCAAGGCGGGTTCTCCTCCAAATTCCGTGTACCTGTTGAATAATGTCCGATTTCTTGTAAATGTAGCGCTCCTTGGCTTCTACGTGTCAAACGAATACGAAAAGTTAGGGTGTTTTTACATTTACACCCCTAGCCGCGTGAATGAGCCGCCTATTTAAGGGGACGAGAATTTAGATCCAAACCACACCTTCTCCCCTCCGCGAGTATTCATCAGAGCGTATCCGACAGAGGTCCATTCTATCATGGCCGGCCGCCGCAGCTCCTCCACTCGCCCTTCCAGCCCTCAGCCTGGAGATTGGGAGAGATGCTCCATCTCGCACAGCGAGCTAGTGACGCTCCAGACCAAGGGATTTCTCCCCCCGGCCTATATGGTCCCGGTTCGAGCCGGACTTGCCACCTATAATGGCGGAGAGCAAGCGGAGAGCACCCCCAATCCCTCCAAAGGAGAACGGGTATGCCTTGTCCCTTACTTAATAAGAGGGCTCGGATTTCCAATTCATCCATTTCTCTGGGGGATCCTAGAGTTCTATGGCCTCCAGCTGCACAACCTCACGCCTGCCACTATATTGCATATCACGGGCTTCGTAGCCCTTTGCGAGCTGTTTTTTGGGCTGCGAGGCTCATTTCGCGCTCTGGAAAAGGCTATTCTGCCTTGTGCCCCGTTCTCAGAAGGGGTTAATATATCAAGTGGGCGGAGCCGAAGTGTGGTGCATCGCCGGGACCAGATATCTATCCGGAACCCCAAAGAAGGCGTCCGAGGACTGGCATTCGGAATGGTTTTATATAGAGGACATCTCGCTGCCAGATCCTGTCCGGATCGGCCTCCCTGAGTTTGACAGTGCTCCCCTAAAGAAGCGCCTAAGCTGGCGTCCATGGAGCCCTCAGAGGGAAAGTGACAAGGACGTTCTTTACCTGATGGGCCGGATAAGATTGTTAGCTAATTCCGGACTGACCATGATCGGGGTGATGGCCGCATGCATCATGCGAGGGGTGCAACCGCTTCAGTATAGAGGCCACCCCATGTGGGACTTCAACAGGGAGGACGGCGGCACCCGCCACGGCCGTAAGGGGCCGAATTCGGCTGCCGCTCTAATAAAGATCTTGTCCACTTTGTACAAGGGAGAAGAGGAGGAATTTCTCCACGTCAACCCGCAGGGTGGATTTTCTATGTACAATCCCCCAAGTTGGGTAAGTGGACACTTTTACTTGCCCATCCGTTTTATATTCCCATTGTTAAATATTTAGTCTAACGACTTCAACGCAGGAACTGCGCCAGGCTGTTAAACAAATAAACAGCCCTCCTCCACAACCCGAGGATCCGGGACGGTCCGTCGACCCGGCCTCTCAAGAGGATCCGGACTTATCTGTGGAGCTGATTGATGGGGTGTTTCATCAATTGAGCAAGGACAATGCCTTGGTGGCCATTACGGCCGATTACCCAGGGCTACTCCCAGCCTCATAGGTAACTGAGACCGAAGTCCCAGCACTTTGAAGAGGGATCTATCCTCGCGTGTTTTCGATTGCCGTATGACAACCGTGTTTTGCAGGGGAGGTCCTTGAGACGGGAGGCCGAGCCTGCGGCGACTAGCCAACGAGGGGCGGCAAGGCCCAGCGGGCTGAAAAGAAGTGCGGTCCGGACTGAGACGCCGGCGCAAAGGTATAGCACGCCATCTTATTCCCAGGTGTTATTCCTTCAAGGCATATTAACGCTCGTGCTCTCTTCAGGACGAAGAGACCTCGCCGGACTATATCCAGAGAGGTCGCCAATCGCGCCTCCACAAGCCAGGCTCCAAAGCCTGGTCCGGAAGCGGAGGCGAACACAAGGAGCGCACCAGACGCTCCTCCGATAGAGGATGCGGACAGGCTCTCTACCACCAATTCCGAGGTGGAGAGTGCCATGAACCACAGGCGCCGCCGGACAGTTCTTCGCGACGCTTGTTTCTCCCAAGAGGCATTGGATGCCTTCAATTCTGGAGATGCGTACCTCTGTGCCGCTCAAAATGGTCTAGCCAGAGCCACGGAGAAATATGTAAAAGACATACGGGTAAGAAAATTTTGGTAATTATATATATATCAGTAGCCCTCGAGACTTGAAACAGTTAGAATAACTGATTTAAGGATCATTTGTTATGCAGGTTCTTACAGAAAAGAATACCCTACTGTCCCAGGAGCTGGAAGAGTGCAAAGCCCACCTTGAGGCCGCACTAGCCGCGGCAGGGGAGCCCAAGGAGACCCCCTCTGGTAATATACGCTTCGAAAGATAAGTATTTTGCAAAGTGCGCCGTGGGTGCAAATCTGACAAATGAAATTGCAGATGGCGCCGGATTAAATCCGGAAGAGCAACAACTCCTACGCCAGCTGAAGGCTGGTGAGAGCATGCTGATAAAGGTGAGGCGGGAGAAGAACGGTCTCCGAGATGCCAACACCAAGCTAGGCGTTGAACTGAAGGATGTTCATGACCAGCTGTTGGACTCCGTTAAGGAGAATCAGCGGCTTCGACGCGGCATATTTAGTAAGTGCTTAAAAGAACTTTGAAAAAAGAGTTCGGCGAGGAAGTCGACTAACAGAGTAATGTCTGTAGGTATGCTAACAGGTCGTCCTGCAGAGGAAATGCCCGGTTCTACGGGTGACCTTCTTCCCGAGCTCTCACAACTTCACGAGCGAGTTTGGCACGTGATGCAAGGCGTCGCCCAGGCCTTGTGGCCATCCGTCTCCATGACCGAAGGCCTTGGAGATCTTGTAGAGAAGCTGAACGGAGCGCGGCGGCGCTTCCGATTGTGGAAGATGTCAGCCTGCCATCAAGGTGCCATAGAGGCATGGGCCATGGTGAAGACGCGGTACACGAAGGCTGACCCAAACCACATGGTGAGGTCGGACCAGTGGGGCCCGATGGGAAGGAGATCCCTATGAGCTTAGTATACGGCCAAGTAGAATTGGCCGCAAAGTATTCCCAACAGGACTATAACTAGACAGCCTGTTAAATGGTATTGAAGAGGAATACAATCAATCAGATTGACTATGTAAGTTTAATTGACATGTGTAATGCCTTCTAGCTGGATTGTAGATCCTTTGTCATGGCCGACCTTTTCGCTTCAACCTCGGGACCTGACGGTCCGGAGTGTGTCTGAATACCCTCGCGGTTATATAAGAACCGGGGTATGCATGGAGACCAGGCGTAGGGGTCATTAGTGCTTGAACAGACAAGTGCCCAACTAGTTATGTTATATTACATGGTTAGTAAGAAACATCTTCCAGGGAGAATAGTTCCATTAGGGGTTCCTTTCCCTGGGAGGCATGCCCTAAAGTGTATGTCCATTCTACGAAAAGAGCCGCAGGAAAAACATCTGGGGCGTATAGATAAATAAGTGAAAAAAGATCATATTTAGTTCACCGACCGAATATTCCCTTAAGAACGCTAGCTTTCGGATTCACCCAGTCCGAGCTACACATCCGGCTGACCCGTTAGTAACAATCGCAAAGGTGCTCCCTTTACCGCCTAGCCAGACAATCAGGAATGTAGGGGTAAGCACAGGAGCCAGGCAACCCAGCTTGGCCAAAACTTAAGTCATATCGATGCATATAATGGTGAATAAAAGGTACATGCGGAAGTGTGACACATGTGTTGGGCATGAAGCCCGTATAAATAAGCTTCTATTTAAAGAAGCCCCCAGGTTTAATGAGCGCGGATAGCGTGTCACTTTATGAGCCTTTAAAGGCTATAAGAGAGAGGGAGGGGAGAAGGAGAGAAATGTAAGACAGAAAGTATATAAAAAATGGACAGAGGAAGGAGACGAACACAGAGTCCAGCGCTAGGCATAGAATCTTCGGAGATGGGCTGCGTTCCATGGGTTCGGCTCGAGTCGGTTATCCGATGCATCTCGCAGGCGGTACGCTCCACCAGTCAGGACTTGGTCAATTATGAAGGGACCTTCCCTCTTGGGCTTGAATTTGTCCTTTTTCTTGTCCGGCAGGCGTAGATCTAATTCGCCAACGTTGTAATTTTTGGCCCGTACTTCTCTGGTTTGGTATCTTCGAGCCTGCTGTTGATAGAATGTGGAACGGGCTTTTGCCACGTCACGCTCTTCCTCCAAGGCGTCCAAACTGTCCTACCGATCGAGTTTGGCTTCTCTTTCTTCATACATGCGCACTCGAGGTGAGTCATGAATTATGTCGCAGGGAAAAACTGCCTCTGTGCCGTACACCATGAAGAATGGTGTGTATCCAGTGGTGCGATTCGGCGTGGTCCGCAGCTCCCGGAGTACGGAGTCGAGCTCCTCTACCCAGTGCGTATTAGATTCCTTAAGGACCGCACTAATCTGGGTTCGATGCCGCTCATGATAAGACCATTTGCACGTTCGACCTGGCCGTTAGTTTGTGGGTGATAGACGGAAGCATAATCGAGCTTGATGCCCATGTTTTTGCACCAGAGTTTTACCTCGTCGGCCGTAAAGTTCCTGCCGTTATCAGTGATGATGCTGTGGGGGACTCCGTAACGGTGTACAACCCCGGATATAAAGTCTATCACCGGTCCGGATTCGGCCGTCTTAACAGGCTTGGCTTCTATCCATTTAGTGAACTTATCCACCATGACCAGTAAGTTTTTTTCTTGTGGGATCCGCCTTTAAGGGGTCCAACCATGTCAAGCCCCCAGACCGCGAAGGGCCAAGTGATGGGGATAGTTTGGAGGGCGGTGGGTGGCATATGGCTTTGGTTTGCAAAAAGATGGCAACCGACGCATCGTTGGACTAAGTCCTGGGTGTCTTCCCGGGCCGTCGGCCAATAAAAGCATGTACGGAAGGCCTTGCTTACAAGGGACCGAGCTGCAGCGTGATGACCGCCGAGTCCGGCATGAATTTCAGCCAGGAGGTTCCGCCCTTCCTCTTCAGAGATGCACCTTTGAAGGACTCCGGTAGTGCTTTTCTTATAAAGCTCTCATGGACTTTATAGGCTTTAGATCGCCGCACTATGCAGCGTGCCTCATTTTGGTCCTCGGGGAGTTCCTGCCTAGTAAGGTAGGCAAGGAATGGTTCTGTCCACAGGGCGTTGACGGCCATTATTACATGGGCTGAAGGTGTTATTTCATTGGCAGAGCCTCCAATTATGTCAGAGTGTTCGGTGTCGGGCAGTGCGGTTGGGTCCGGGCTGCTATTGCCGGGTTCCCCTTCCCATACTATGGATGGCTTGAACAGCCTTTCCAAGAAGATGTTGGGGGGGGACTACATCACGTTTTGCGCCGATGCGTGCCAAGACATCTGCCGCCTGATTATTTTCCTGGACTATATGGTGAAATTCGAGCCCTTCGAACCGAGCTGACATTTTTAGGACGGCGTTGCGATAAGCTGCCATTTTTGGATCTCTTGGCATCAAAGTCTCCATTTATTTGGGATATTGCGAGGTTCGAGTCCCCGCGCACCTCTAGGCATTGAATGCCCATGGATACTGCCATCCGGAGACCATGTAAAAGGGCCTCATATTCGGCTTCATTGTTGGAGTCTGTGTACATTATCTAGAGTACGTATTGAACTGTGTCCCCTGTGGGGGACGTCAAAACGACGCCAGCCCCTAGACCGGCCAACATTTTGGAGCCGTCGAAGTGCATGACCCAGTTTGAATATGTGTCGTACTCTTTAGGGAGTTCGGCCTCCGTCCATTCTGTGAC
Source organism: Triticum dicoccoides (assembly GCF_002162155.2). Lineage (NCBI taxonomy): Eukaryota > Viridiplantae > Streptophyta > Magnoliopsida > Poales > Poaceae > Triticum > Triticum dicoccoides. The sequence goes on from NC_041392.1 coordinate 206,195,666, forward strand.
AAAGTCGGCCAAAACTTGCGACTTGATAGCTTGTCGTGGCTTGTAAGTTATGTCGAACGGGAGGAGCTCAATGGCCCATTTTGCTATCCGGCCCGTCGCATCGCTGTTGTTTATAATATCGTTAAGTGGCACTTCCGAGGCTACTGTTATTGAACACTCTTGAAAGTAGTGTCGTAGCTTCCGGGATGCCATACATACCGCGTACACAATCTTTTGATAATGCGGGTACCGTGACTTGCACGGAGTAAGGACAGTGGACACATAGTAGACCGGCTTTTGAAGGGGGAATTTGTGTCCGTCCGTTTCTCGTTCGACAACGAGCACTGCACTTACGACCTGATGGGTTGCTGCACTGTATAATATCATGGTTCGCCAATGTTTGGCGCGGCCAGGAGTGGGTTTGTTGCCAAGATGGCTTTTATTTCGTCGAGTCCGGCCGTGGCTGCATCCGTCCACTCGAAGTGTTCGGTGCGCCGAAGGAGGCGGTAAAGGGGTAGGGCCTTTTCTCCCAAGCGGGAGATAAAGCGGCTTAGAGCCGCCATGCATCCGGTTAATTTTTGTATTTGTTTGAGGTCCTTCGGGATATCCAATTGTGACAGAGCTCGGATCTTGGCTAGATTTGCTTCAATTCCTCTACTAGATACAATGGAGCCCAAGAGCTTTCCGGCTGGAACACCGAAAATGCATTTTTCCGGGTTGAGCTTGATGTCGTATGTTCGGAGGTTACCGAATGTTAGCCTCAAGTCATCTACTAGAGATTAGACATGTCTTGTTTTAACGACCACATCATCTACGTATGCCTCCACTGTTTTGCCGATCTGGTTTCCCAGACGTGTCTGAATCATGCGCTGATATGTTGCGCCACATTTTTGAGCCCGAAGGGCATTGTGTTGAAGCAGAATGGGTCGTATGGTGTGATGAATGCCGTTGCGGCTTGGTCTAACTCTGCCATCTTTATTTGATGGTAGCCGGAGTATGCGTCGAGAAACCACAACGAATCGTGTCCTGCGGTAGCGTCGATAATTTGATCGATGCGGGGGAGGGGGGAGGGATCCTTTAGGCAAGCCTTGTTAAGGTCTTTAAAATCAACGCATAGGCGCCAGGATTTGTCCTTCTTTGGTACCATCACCAGGTTTGCTAGCCAGTCCGGGTGTTTTATATCTTTGATGAATCCGGCCTCCAATAACTTGGCTAGTTCCTCTCCCATGGCATGTCTCCTAGGTTCGGAAAAACGCCGAAGAGCCTATTTGACTGGCTTGAATCCTTTTAGGATATTTAAGCTGTGTTCGGCCAGCCTGCGTGGGATTCCTGGCATGTCTGAAGGGTGCCAGGCGAAAATGTCCCATTTCTCTCGTAGGAACTCTCGTAGTGCGGCGTCTACATCAGGGTTTAATTGTGCCCCGATGGAAGCTGTTTTATTGGGGTCCGTTGGATGGACCTGGAATTTGACTATTTCATCCACCGGGTTAAAGGAGGTGGACTTGGATCTTTTGTCGAGTATCACATCGTCCCTATTCACCGTGGAGTGCAGCGCAGTAAGTTCCTCAGCCGCTAGGGCTTCGGATAGCGACTCGAGGGCCAGTGCGGCTGTCTTGTTTTCGGCGCGGAGTGCTATGTCCAGATCACTGGCGAGAGTGATGATTCCGTTAGGCCCGGGCATCTTGAGCTTCATGTACCCGTAATTGGGTATTGCTTGGAAGATTATAAACACTTCCCACCCTAGCAGAGCGTGGTATCCGCTGCTGAACGAGGCCACTTGGAACGTGACCTCTTCGGACCTGTAATTATCCGGTGTGCCGAACACCACATCTAGTGTGATTTTTCCTGTACAGCGCGCTTCCCGACTGGGGATTATTCCTCTAAAGGTCATGCTACTTCGCTCAATGCGGTTCTAGTCTATTTCCATTTTTTGAAGGGTTTCCTCATAAATGAGGTTCAATCCGTTGTCGCCATCCATGAGTACCTTGGACTGAGGACCAATGCGGCTGGTGCTCGGGTTGTTCGGAATTTAGGTTCATCACTGGCGTTAAAAGTAATAGTCGTGTCACTCCATGGTTTTATAATTGCTACTTGGTAGACTTCGACAAGGCTGCGGAGTGTTCTTTTTCGCATATTATTTGATGCGAAAGTCTCGAAGATTGTTAATACCGTGCTGGTGTCTCTGGGGTGGCTTTCTGTGGCTTCTGGAATTAGAAGATCTTCGCCAATTTTTGCCACATGCCGGAGTATCCAACATGCTCTAAGGCTGTGAGTTGGTGTGGCGCCCTCTACACTGTGAATTTTTTTTTGACTGTGAACTGTGGGGAAAACCCCCACAGCATATCAAAACTTTATTAAAGCCAGACAACAGTTACAACAACATGATTACAAGAGGTAACTGAAAGGAGAGGAGAAAAACAAAATAAAATAAAGAAAAGGCTAAAACTTAAGGTGGCAAGAAAGAAATCCACTTGAGTAACTCATCCTTGTATCGAGATTTGATTCGATGCTGCATCAGAGTAATGTCATGCCTGAAAGCTCCTCTCCATTTGTTGAAACTTGCCCTCTCACCTCTGAACACTTTGGCATTTCTGATGATCCAGATATTCCAGCAGGCAATAAATACTACTTCATTGAAAAAGGGCTTATCAAAACTTCTCCTTGCCTGGATGACTAGGTCAGACATTGAAGTTCCAGCCGACCAATCGATCTGCAAATAATTCCAAACTCTGGCACTGAAATTGCAGTTGAAGAAGAGATGGTCTCTGGTTTCTCTCACTTGAAGGGGGCATAGCCTACAAGTAACACCATCATCCATGTGCCAGTGCCTTCTATCAACCATATCCTTAGTGTTGAGTCTATCCATGATGAGCATCTATGCAAAAACCTTGATCTTGATAGTGCAAGAGGATTTCCAGATCCAGCACAGCAAGTGGTTGAATGTTTCATTCTGAAAAACATGACCATAGAACAGCTTAGGTTTGTAAACCTTTGAACAGCCCTGCCAGAACCATAAATCCTTACAAGCGTCATCTCTTGTATGGGAGACCAACATATTTCTTATCAAGTTTAGCTCATCAAAAGCTTGAGCAGACAAAGGTAGGTGAAAGTGTTGGTACAAGTCTATTGAATTGAAGATGGCCTTAACAGAAATCCATGGATCCTTGGCAAAAGAGAATAATCTTGGGAATCTAGACTGCAAGCTAGAAACTTCATTGCCAAGATTCCAGTTATCAGACCAAAAGAGAGCAATGTCCCCAGCATTGACCTGCACCCAGGAGCAGTCCCTAAAATTCTGCAAGACCTTACAAATATCCTTCCACCAAAAAGAGCCACAAGAAGTTGTTCCCTGGGGCATGCCATCATGATAATATGAGTCCCAAATTAAGGACACCCAAGGTAGGTCTTCCCTGTTGAGAAAGTTACTAGCATGCTTGAGAAGCAAAGCCACGTTTTGAACACCCAGGTTCAAAATTCCAAGACCACCCTTGTTTTTTGGTCTACAAATCAAATCCCAAGCAGCAAGAGATGGAGCAGGCTCCTCCCTATTTTTTCTCCACAGACATTGCCTTTGAATTCTTTCCAACTGTTTGAGGATTCCAGCAGGAACAGCCAGGCTGCCCATAAAGAAGATTGGCATGGAAGACAAGGCAGAATTTAAGAACTGCAGCCTCTCACCTTGATTAAGGAAGGAGGAGCTGGCAGTCATTCTCCTCTCCATACAATCCACAAGAGGCATAAAGTCCACCATCTTTGGCCTTGTAGTACCCACAGGCAGACCAAGGTAAGTAAAATGCATAAAGTACACTGTGAATTTTACAGGGTCCAATAAGCCATCCTTCCAGTACGGTTCCGTGTCCTGTAGAGGACTTTTGCTTTTTGGTATTGAACCCGAGTGTCTGGCGATGTTCCCCCCTTTTATTTCGGACTGGGTTTGTATTCAGGGCCGGATTGTCCCAAAATTTTATTTCGGTTTTCCAAGCGCTTTCCATCGAACAGTACTTTCGTACTATGGACGCCAAGTTAGCGAAGCGTGTAATATCACAGCGACTTATGGCGTTGAGGAGTCCCTTGTCCGTGGAATTATTGCAGAAGAATGAAACTGCGTCTTCCTCGCGGCAGTCCTTTATCCTGTTCATAACCCAGAGGAATCTGGCCCAGTAATGATGTACTGTTTCTTCGGGCTCTTGCCTAATTTGGGATAGATCGCTTATGTACAGGTGGGTGGGTGGAATCAAATCCGAAACCTCACCCAATATGAGACCCAGAGGCCAAGGAGTTTCCGAACTCGGAAGTTTGGATTCTTGGAAGTTGTCCAATGAATCTAGCCCATCGCCTGACTTTAAGTTCAGGTCTTGAGTGATGCCCTCCCCTCCGCGGGTATCCGGCTTGGAGGGATCGGGAATCCGGACATAGCTAGTCCTTAAGATAGATGAAGGGTCGCCGCACTGTCCCTCTACCACGGCAACGTGATGGGTGACCTGGGGAGAGTTAATCTCTCTCAGATCGGGTTTAGGCCCAATCTAGTCGTAATCCGTAGCGACTCCCAGGGGGGCGATGCGACCCAAGAGCTCGTTTAGGGAAGAGAGCTCCATTGGATCTAGCTGCTCGGCGAATTCCGAGCTGACGTGAAGATTGGTTTCGATGACCCAAGAGGTCATCGTCGGCGCAGCAGCCGAACAGGCGGTCATAAGGAAACCACCTAGCCGGAGAGTTTGGCCGACAGCCAAAGCTCCCTTAGCAACGGTGCCGTCTTTAAAGACGGGATGAGGCATCCTTCCTGATGGCAACGGCATAGAGGAACTCTCAATGAAAGCACCAATGTCGGTGTCAAAACCGGCGGATCTCGGGTAGGGGGTCCCAAACTGTGCGTCTAGGCGGATGGTAACAGGAGACAAGGGACACCATGTTTTTACCCAGGTTCAGGCCCTCTCAATGGAGGTAAAACCCTACTCCTTCTTGATTAATATTGATGATATGGGTAGTACAAGAGTAGATCTACCACGAGATCAAGGAGGCTAAACCCTAGAAGCTAGCCTATGGTATGATTGTTGTTCCTACGGACTAAAACCCTCTGGTTTATATAGACACCGGAGAGGGCTAGGGTTACACAGAGTTGGTTACAATGGTAGGAGATCTACATATCTGTATCGCCAAGCTTGCCTTCCACGCCAAGGAAAGTCCCTTCCGGACACGGGACGAAGTCTTCAATCTTGTATCTTCATAGCCCAGGATTCTGCCCGAAGGTATAATCCGGCTATCCGGACACCCCCTAATCCAGGACTCCCTCAGACAGGCTCCGAGGCGAGGGGGAGAGAGCCACGGGTGGTTGGGGGCTGCGAAGGAGCTCGGGGCTTGCTTATATAGCCGCGAGGAGGGCTCGAGGAGGTGGCACGCGGCAGGCGATGTGTCCGTGCGCCGGTGAGGGGCGCAGCGTCGGCAGGCGCAGCCAAAGCTCACGGGGAGTGGCGGGAAGGCGACGAGGGGGGAAATGGACAAGCAGCAGAGGCTCACGGAGTCGGGCAAGGTTTGAGGACAAGAGGAGGAAGCGGACACCGGCAAGGAAGAGGACGAGCTCACGGGCACGCACTGCTCAATTGTTGGCATGGCTCGTCGGAGAAAAAAATGAAGGGGGCCAGAGGTCCAAAGGAAGAGGACGGCGAGGGCGAACTATTGGGCATTAATGGCGAGGCCAGAGACGGTCGAAGCAGCATTGCCGACGACAACAGTGGCTAGACCACCATTTTGGCTGGCTGGCCTCATAGTCACCACTGGCATGGCGCGCTCTGGGGTTTTACTGAGTCATTTCTACCACGTAGTCCTCCCAGCATTGAGTATTACCAAGGTAAGGAAACGGGCAGAGACAAACTGAGCTGAGTAAACCGAGCTCCACAAGTTTGTTGTTGCAAACATGGCCACACACCAGAGGTTAAACCAAAGAGGGTAAAGGTAAAGAGGTTGTCTGGGAGGCTTACGGTAGAAACGACTACAGTCCTGGGAGTTTTGAGGTAAATTGGACAACTATTTACCATAGTTGCTATACGACCACCAAATCTGACCCAGAAACTAAATCATGATGAAGCGCTCACTAGGTGTGATGGATTGGGCTATAACATGGCAAAGCCTGATTATTTGAACATACCATGATGCTGTAACAATTTCATACCAAATGGACTCACCAAAATGGTACTTCCTTCACAACTATCATTTATGACCAAAAAATTCAGATACATCCTCAGGGCAATTGGCTAGATGAAATGAGCCCAAATCTTGTGGAGATAGGTCATATAGATAGGAGAAGGCCTGGAAAAATTATCAGCCATAATGGAGCAAGATAAATACACTTCCTTCACAAACTGAAAATGTGGACAGAAACAAAGAATTGCTCCTATGTTCACATAGTTCAATGGAATGACATGAATCTTGGAGGAGTGTGATAATATGATCGTTAGAGACTGAGGGTATAGTTTCAGCTCATTTTGATCATCTATGAGGGTACTTCCTTCACGGACAAGCAAATCTGAACAGAAACTTGATAAAATTGCCAAGGATGACTGGATAGATGGATTGAGCTGAGTTTTGGTATCCAGAGGTTATTTGTTATTGTTAATCAACCTGCCAAATTTGAGCTCAAATGGACCAAGTGTTCAAGCACTTCCTTTGCAAAAATTTCAGACAGGGTAGAAACTTGCATTGGATCATGTGCTCAAATTATGATCTTTGGAGCATGGGTTTGGATGGAAAGGGTGATTATATGGCAACTACAAGCTCCACAAATTATTTGGGATTTTCCTTGCTATAAAAATGGTAGTTCCTTTGGAAACTGACATAAATGCAATATTAGCTTAAAATAGGAAAAGGCAATTTTCCTTATTTAACTATGGCCAATATCTTTGCCAAAGCTTGGATTAGGCATAAGTATCAACTCCACCAATTCTCATGAATTTAGGAGATGGCTATCTATGCCTTTGGATTTTATTCCTCAAAAAGTCAAGAAAAGGAATAAATCATAATTCAAAAATATTGCATTGGACTTAGCAATATTTTTGAATATCCAAGGTTCAGAAAGTTAGGAGGATCTCTGGGAACAATTGGGAGGATCAACAAATCAAAGGAAATGATAGCTCCTTTGTAATCACAAAGGGCACATTCAAATTCCAAAAATTTGGAATTAAGGTTTAAGAGGGTCTGAGCTGATCCAAATGAGGTCTTGCCCACTGAAAAATGCATGAGCATGGTTTTGAAAGGTTGGAAATGACAAAATTTCTCAGAGTCATCGAACAAACTCAGGAGAAAATTTTGAAAATGAGTGCCAGGAGAGAATAACAGCACAAAAATTGATAACCGAAGTTTATAAAGTACAAGTACATAAACATAAGTTTGTCCTTCTCAATTTCAGTCTTTAGTTGTACAACCCAGTTCCTTATTCATACCATGTAAATTAAACTAAACATATCAAGTTATCCTCTTTAGAACTATGTGTATGCTTGTGTTCTTGATCTGTAATCCAGTGGTGTGGTGAAACTACCAACAACAGCACAATGACATATCCTTCTATGTCTCAACTATGAACAATGCCATATTATATTAATGTTATTTATATCAAGTCTCTTCATTTACCAATCTGAAATGTTATAAATTGATAGTACACTCAGCATTCATACTTATATGTTGTTTAGAACTACATCTATGCTTGTGTTCTTGATCTATAATCCGATGGTCTGGTGAAGCTGGCCTCTCCTGCACAATGCCATTTCCTGCAATCTTAACTATGAACAATGCCTATTATGTTAATGCCATTTTAAGCCGTGTCTCTTTATTTATGACAAAGAAATGAGATGAATTGACAGCGCTGATGCTTATACGTGCAAAACCTGTTATCTACCTACTTGTTTCTCTCCCAAGGTGACAACACTGCTGCTAGGAAGAACTGCCACAATGATAGTGAGACGAACCCATTGTTTGTCCCTCTAACACATATTCCAGAGGAGAAGGAAACACATCTTGAGGGTAGGGATACAACAACGAAGTCACATCTTGATATAGTGTTAAACTAACTCAGTGACACAAGCTTGATGAAGTCGTCGCCTGAATCTATTCGACTTCTTCAGTCTGAAAATCAAGCAGAAATACATGCTTCCGCTCAAATCCGACTGGAACTCCAATATCTATGCAAGATTAACCGTAAGTACATGACGTTTATTGATGCTATGAAGCTTAAGTTGGTGGATATGAGCATCGAAGAAGCACAGTGTCATCAGGTTGCTAAGCTGCTTGCGCTGCAGCTCCTGGGCCGGGCTAACCTTTCTTGAACTGTGTTGAAGTATTGTCGGTTTTGTCTATTATTTTGTCCGCCTATTAACTTCTCACTGGTGGCGACATGCCCAGTTTATGTAATCGGCTGTCTGGTTGCCCTTTATTATCACTCGCGGTGAACTTTGAAGCCTAGGGGATGTAATATGTTGTAATTTCTTTGTCGTATAGTCTACGTTTACTCTTCGTCACGATGTTGTAATTTATTTGTTGTTTCTGCTATCGTCGGTCTGAGAAAAGGTCATAATCTTCGATCAGTGCACAATGAGCCAATAGGTTAGGTTTATAAAATCATAATTTCTGTACTAAAACTGGCCGGTCGCCAATCGCTATTACGGGCCAAACCATGGGCCTACAATTATATTGGGCCATTAGTTTGCTCTAGTCTTAATCTAGCCCACTATTAGTTTTGGGCCTTTAAAAGGCCGAGTAAACCACTTGCTTTAATTGGGCCCGAAAATTAAATAGGCTTTTAATAGATTGAGAACGATACTCAGCCCTAATTGTGGCGAACAAATCACGGGCTGACAACGTGCTGTAATATAAATCGGCCCATTATTGGCCCATTTGGGTGACGGACCATTAACAGGGTGAAATGTTTTTGGGCCTTGGCTGACCCAATTACATGACGGGCGGGAAGCAGGCCGGATGTATAGCGGGCCTAAATTAGGCCCAACACTCTCAAGGGCCTTTAATGTATCCAGGAAGACTATGGGTCGTTAAGAGGCCGAAAGTAACTACATACCATAATTAGGCCCAAGTGCAACTCGGGCCTTTAAATGGCCGAAAGTGAAACCAGGTTGAAAGAGGCCCATATATAGATAGGGCCGTTGACAGGCTGAAACTAGTATCGGGCCGAACTGTTAAACGGGGCATTAAGAGGCCGACGAGCAAATCAGGCCGCCAATGTGCCTAATGGCATAGTAGCTGTTAAAAGGGCAGTATCTGTTATCGGCCGTAATTTGGCCCAAGAAATAAAAGTCAATTAACATGACGGATCAGGTGTGGACCGTAATTAGGCCCAAACTATTGCAGGTTGTTAGGCTATTAACGGGCCGACATGGGCCGTAAACTGGCCAAGAATATTGCAGTCATTTAATGGCCCGTATCTAATGTGGGCTATAATTTGGTCCAGAAAATGTTAGGCTGTTAACGGGCCGACCCATTAGATCTGACAAAATCTTGTGGGCTTGTTCTTGGGCTGGCTTTTAGACCTATATGGGCCTCTATTGGGCTGTCCCACGTGTCAATGTTTCATTGGCAATTATTGTCAAATGGACGGTTGACATCTGTCCCAACGCTGAGCCAACACTTGGTTCATCGGCGAGTGAGAATTTTACACGTGGAAAATCGCCATTGGTCCAGGCTGTTAACGATTTATCAGATCCAAACCGGAGCCCGATAGCTTAATGGCGACCCGTTAGGGTGGATGCCACGTGTCAATCACCCTTGACGAAAGAACTTCTATGATGCGTGGTTTATCGTCATGGAAGTGGACACTTTCGTGATGATAATTTTGGTAATGTCATGGAACACTTCTACGACAGCACATGTATGACTATCTTGATTCTGTCATAAAATCATCATGGATGTACATGCATGACAGAAACGTGACCTACTATGAAAAACACATATCATCACGGAAGTGTATTTTTTGTAGTGCTTTCACCATGCAATCTGTAACCAAAGAAACTGATGACACTTTGCTCACTAGTTTTTCGCTGCACCGAGCCAAAAAATTTGTCTTCCACGGAAATACCTACCCCCTCCTCCTGACCAAAAGCCACATTTCCTCTGTTTCTGCCTTCCTTTACTAGTTCAAACCTTCACTTCTTGCAACCCCGCCTCCTTGCCGACGATGCTCCTTCCCGCTACTCGGCCTTGTCGATCTAGGTAGGTAATCCATACCCGACCCCCATCCCGCTCCTCCTTCTACATCCCACATCTCACGACCATCGGTGCAGCATCTTCCACCAAAATCACTGACCCATCCTCCAAATAAGCGCCACCCTAAGCCATGGTGCATGTAGTATCGCTAGGAGCTCAAGGAGCATTTGGCAACAGAGAAAAAAATCGCAACCGCACTCGCAGATGAGGTTGCAATGGCTGCCATTCGTGCCGACCCCCAGATCTTGGAGGAGCACCTCAGTGTCGAGGCCACCATCACCGCCTCATGCGCGACACCACGCGGTTGGCTACTTTAAACGACAGTTCATGGCATTTAATTAAGGCCACCGTTGGTGCCTTCGACAAAGACTATGAGGTTTTTCCTCAGCGTGCCCGTTCTTACATCAACTCGAGTGCCAGCAGGTTGGTACCCAGAGCGGCTCAAGAAACTCACCACTGCAATGAGGGCACCCATGATGTTGAGGCCTCGCTCTCTTCCAAGTCCAAGGAGCCAATCGCCATGGATGTCTCTGATGATGAGGAGTAGCTTGTCTTATTAGGTCACTATAAGGACCTATGTTCAGCTAGCTAGCTATGTCGGTTAAGCATGTTCGGTTTACATATTGCATGTGCTGCTCCTGCCTTTCCTTAACAAATTCTAGTGAACTGTCCTATGTATTGTTACCATGAAATCTGACCCTCTAGTATATATGTTCTATATGTTGTGCAATGTGGCACTCACTTATTAACTGTTTGGTTAATTTGTTCTCGTGTTCAGTTAACTGTTTGGTTCAATTCTACAATGTGATGTTCAATTCTTGTGGGTGCAATTTTGTAGTGTCTTGCATATGAGAAATAAATTGAATTCGGCTGTACAAAATACATTAGAAACAAATAAAATTTTTATATTTACAAGTTCTTAAGCATGCTTGGTTTGATCAACAGTCTGATCTTCTTGTATGTTATATATATATATATATTGTGCAATGTGGTCCTCAGTTAATGTTTGGTTTATTTGTTGTGTTGTTTAGTTAACTGTTTGGATCAATTCTGCAATGCGATGTTCAATGTTGTGGGTGCCATTTTTTATTGTCTTCCATGTGAAAAATAAATTTAATTTGTTTGCACAAAATACATGAGAAACAAATACAATTGCTATATTTCCAAATTGTTAAGCATGCTTGGTTTGGTTAAGTGGCTGATCTTCTAGTATGTTATATATTGTGCAATGTGGTGCTCAATTAATGTTTGGTTCATTTGTTGTGGTGTTTAGTTAACTGTTTGGTTTAATTCTGCAATACGATGTTCAATTGTTGTGGGTACAATTTTGTATAGCATCTGAGAAATAAATCAAATTTGTTGTACTAAATACATGAGAAACATATACAATTGCTATATTTCCTATTTCTTAATCATGCTTGGTTTGGATAAATGACTTTTCCAGTTGGCTCAAATTAATCTACTGAATTTGCAATGTGTTTATTTTTCATCAACATATTTTACTGATAGTGTGCCAAGCATCACTAAACCTTATCAATAACTACCTTATATGTGTTGCAGGGAAACAATGGGAAGCACTGAAGTTTACAATCGAGGTTTGCACATGCATTGTCCTTTGTATAATAGCACATTATTGTGCAATTGCATGAACCATTCTAATATTTAGGTTTTTGACAATTTGGCCTTGCACATCTAGGTCTTGTTGTTAGAGGTTTTAACCCACTGTTCGACCCATGTTGCATATGGGGAAATGATTTGTTCATGAATATCAATCAATTCAAGAAACTCAAAAACATTGTTCAGATAAAGAAACTAGAAACAAAAAACAACATGATGTTTTCCTACACAATTAAGAAGACATCAGTAAACTATAGGATGGTACTAACTCTTATACCTAGTCTTCTTATTCCTTTCTTCCATTTCCAAATTTAGAGAAGATATTTATGCATTTTTTCCAGGCCTTTCCAAAGCACTTGACTGGTATGATTACCTCTCAAACCACATGTATGGTCAGGAGGCAAGGAAGGTATTCATACAACACCCATGGTACAATATTGAAGTCTTCCTCAAGAGGATGAAGGATGGGCGGTCAATTATCCAAAGGAACTGGCCTAAAGTTTCAAGGATCTTCAACATCATTGAAGGCTCAATATTCACCTTCCGCTTTAGTAGTTTACTAGATGAGATTCATCTGTCTATCTACCATCTATTATGCTAATTTCCAAAGGTTAAAGATGTTGCATGTGAAACTTGGTGCCAGTGCAGTTGTGTAATGGGGTAGGTAGCTATATGCCTATATGGTGTAATTGAGTGCTGAAGCTATATGATGTTGTACTCTGATGTATTTCAATTACAAAATCTTGGTTCCGTAATACTAAAATGAAATATATTGTGTGCTTAATATGAAATGTTAATTTGATTAATAAATGGATTAATAATAATAGGCCAATTAGCCTGCTTAATGGGTTTTTCTATTGCAAATGGTTCTTGAGACAACACCATGGGTAATGACCTTAGACAACCCACACAATTTCAAGGAAGTAATCATGTTGGAGCAATGAACAATCACACACGACTTCCTCTAGAAAACTATTTGCATTAGGCCACCTACGCCAAACGTTTTCCACATAAAAAGTGTGTGTGATGGACAGCCTATGCCACACAGTTTCTTCCAGGCACCATGTGTGATGCATTTAATAATCCAAACAATAATTTTTTTAATACCATCTGCAATGGCAACGCTATCACAGACGATTTGATGGGGAAAATTGTGTGTGTTGTACATGTGAACAAAAACGTTTGTCTAGGAATCGCCATGTGGGATGTACATATGAACGGAAACATATTTCTTGGATTGACTCTGTGGGATAAACATATGAATGAAAAGGTATTCCTTGGATTCACTTTGTGGGATGTACATACAAATGGAAGAGTATGGCTTGGATTCACTATGTGAGATGTACTTACAAACGGAAATGATTGGACATGTATAATTTTCTGTGATGGCTCGCTCGATCGCACACGAGCTCTGTTTGCCCCGCGTGTGTGACCGGAGGGCCTATCCCTGACGGTTTCTTGGTCATGTGGGAAGGACCCCCCTATCACACACACTAACAAGGCGATGGTTTAAAACTCCATCATGGAAAGGGGGTAAAAACCATTTGTATAGGAGGGCTCTACACTAGTGGAGGAATGTCGTGATGGGATGCATGACCCAAGCAAGTGTGAGGTGATTTTATGTTGTGGAATACTTCTCCGATGGGATGTCGAGAATATGGTGGGAGTGGAGACCGGAATGTGGGAGGGAGAGGTGCACCAGGAGGTAGGGGAGACTTTGGCAAGGGAAATCGAGGAGATAGTTGGGGCCGTGGAAGGGGTGCTGCATATACAGCAGAACCGAGGAACGAGGATGTGATGGATTATACCCAAGCTATTCCCAGAGATGATCTTGACAGGGAGAGATGAACACAAAATAGACTGATTGGAGATGATGTCTCAATAACTGTTAACGGTCAGCTTATCCCAACCTCGTGGGAAAAGTGGTTGGGACTTTTCTTTTGCTAGAGAATGGGCCAACGAGCAATCAGTAAGGATCCCCTGTTGTAGGTACGCAGGGAAAAGTACATGTTAAAATAAGAAGGCAGGGTACCATAAAAGAGGTAAATGACATGGATACAACTAGTGAGGTGGTCACCCATCAGGAGGACCGTCGAGTCCAATGAGAACTTTCTACTGGAATTGTCGAGAGATTGGTGACCCCTCAACAGTTCGAGAGCTCAAGGATCTCATAAGGGGGTGTGCATCGGAGGTGGTTTGTCTGGTATACACTAAGTTATCAAAACAAATAGTTAAAGGTATGACTAGAGTTTTGGGGTACGATGGTGGGTATACAATGGGTACTAGTGGAAGAAGTGGCGGCCTAGCTATTTTTCAAAAGAGCCCGATCAGTATGAGGCTATTGAATTTTTCAAAATACCACATTCTTTTGATTGTTTCAAAATCGGGTAAGGAGTAGAGACTAACGTTCTTCTATGGTGAGGCGCAAAGAAATTTGAGACAAAATACTTGGGATTGGACGCAAGAAGAAACATTGAAGAGGACATGAAGATGAATGTGTTAGTGATAATATGTCATACAATGGTTGCTGGATGTGATACACAATTACAAGTATGGCTAACTTGGAGATGGATTGTTGCGGTGATGGAGATGGTTGTGGATATGGAGATGAGATGGGAAATGGCAGCTAGGGTTGGTGAATGTCTTCTAGTGCGGAGATAGAGATTTCATTGATTGGCCTTCACGAATCTGTTATGAGTCCCTTTATAGAAGTTGCTGGGGTGGATGCCATAGTGTGGCTTACGCCTGGTATGAGAGCCGGTATGAGCACATGCACTTGTACCAGGGACCATCTTGCACTCTATTGGTGCTGGTGTGCCTCCCACTAGATCTCGCCTTTCTCCACTTCGCTTCCTTCCTTGTATATGATTTATTTTCTCCATAAATAGCCCTTTTTCTATTGAAACAAAATAACAAGAGGACTTCACAATCTCTTGCATTGATTAGTGATTAGTGGAAATGTTGGAGGGAATATCTCAGATTTTATAAGATAACCTGATTTAAACAATAGTGAATGAGTATAAAAATAACACTTCATAACCCACATGGGCTTACCACTTCTTCAATGATGTACTCGAAGAATGTGCGTTTGACATTGCTATTTGTGATAAGCGTTGGGATTTCCTCGAAGAAGAAGGCTCATGTAGTATAGTAGCAGAAAGTGTTTCCCTCAGTTAAGAAACAAGGTTTATCAAACCAGTAGGATATTCTTGAAACAAATGTAAACGGTACCCGCACACACATGAAACATATACTTGCACCCAACGCATGCAAGAGGGTTGTCAATCCACTTGTACTTGTTAATTGGAAGGATTAATTATGATAGTGATAGATAGATAGATACATTGCAATACAAAATAAAAGATAATAAATTGCGGCAAGGTAATTAGGTTTTAGTAATATAAAGTGAATGGACCCAGGGGCCATAGCTTTCACTAGAGGCATCTCTCTCATGAGCGTAATAATGGTGGGCAAACAAATTACTGTATGGCAATTGGTAGAAAAGCACATAGTTATGACGTTATTCATGGCATGATCAATACATAGGAATTACGTCCATGACAAGTAGACCGAAATGATTCTACATCTACTATTATTACTCCAATCCTCGCTCGCTATCCAGCATGAATCTTAAGGTATTAAGTTCATAACAAATAGAGTAATGCTTGGAGCATAATAACCGAATGTAGACAAAGTAAGACCAAATAATATGTTCAAACCACATCGTTTTACCCTTGGTAGCAACGATGCAAATACGTGCCTCGCGGCCCCTTCTGTCACTGGGTGACGACACCGCAAGAATGAATCTACCACCAAGAACCTCCCCCACCGAAGATAAATCAATCTAATTGGCCAAACTAGATGGTTAGATCGGAGAGAAATGTAGGGCTATAAAAATCATAGATAAGAAATTTCAAAAAAGACTCAATTACTTTCAATGAATGGTCTGATCATACGCCCAAAATTCAATGGATCCTAGCAAACAAACCACAAAAGGATTACATCGAAGTGATCTCCAAAGATAACATTGTATCGAAAATCAAAGAGAGAGAGGGAGAGAGAGAAAGAGAGAGAGAGAGAGATCTAGCTACTTCTATGGACCCATTGGCCATGTGGGAAACTACTCACGCATCATCATGGAGGAGACAAGGTTGATGAAGATGGCCTCCTTGATTGATTGCCCCTCCGGCAGAGTATTGGCGGAGGCCTCTAGATGGGATAGCAGAAGAACAGAGGCTTCAAGCGGTGATAAAATTGTTTTGGGTCTCGCTCTAGGGGTTTCATGATTGTAGGGAATTTATAGCATTGGAATTATGTCAGACAGACCTCCGAGGGGCCCACAAGCTCAGGTGGCACGCCCCTTTGGAGTGCATCGTGTGAGCTTGTGGCCCACTCATAGAACTTCCGGCCTCCCACCCCCTAGAGGGGGGAGCTTCTATGGTCTCTTTTGGTCTGGAAAAAGCACTGTAAGGTTTCATCGTGTTTAGACTTCGTTTGGTATGGTTTTTCTGTGGAACAATAAAAGAGGCAAAACATGAACTAGCATTGGGCACTCAGTTAATAGGTTAGTTCCCAAAAATGATATGAAATTGCACATAAAGCATACAAGATTGATAATATAATAGCATGAAACAATCAAAAGTGATAGATAGACAGGAAACATATCACACGTCATATTTCAACATAACTAATTTTTTTGTTTATTTTCTATTTGATATGTGACCAAACTTTGACTGCATAACTTGTTTATCTTTTATCCAATTGAATTGATCCTTTTTTGCATTGGTTTTGTATTGAAATGATCTTTTCAATAGTGTGCTTGCTAGAATTTTCGTTGGTGTGTGTCGGGGAAACTGATCCTCGAACACCTATGGGGCCGGCGGACCGGGCCCCTTTCAGTTCGGAGGGGGGCGGAGATCGCACGAAGAGCAGATCGAGGCGAGGCACACGAGCAATTTACCCAGCTTTGGAGCTCTCCGGAGAGATAACACTCCTACTGCTGCTTGTCTGGTTGTATTATCTGGTGTTCTTGCTCTCGAGCGAGAGAGTGATGTTCTCTGGGCTACGGATGGCTCGAAGCAAACTGTCTGAGGCCCCGAACCTATCAGCCGAACCCCCTATACGTTGCGCATGGGCCTCCTTTTATACGCTAAATGGGTCACCGACAGGTGGCAACGCAGAGGAGGGTAAGAACGTAAAAAGTGAGGTAGTTGATACAGTTGCTTGTACAGTGCACCCTACCTAACCCTGACGGCAGGGGACAAGGGCATTAAATGCCCGTCTGAGTCGCCCGAACAGTGCAGAAAAGGACCGTTAGGGGCGCCACCGTTCGGCACGATGGCGATCTTGTCAGCTTCGCATGCCGCTGCGCACCGCTGGCTGCACAGCCTCCTGCCACGCGCGCCCGGGAGGCCCCCAGAGCGACACGTTGGTGGATGCGCTGGAGCATGGACGCAGAGTGGCCGCCTGCCGCGGCAAGTGCCTTGCCGCTGCTGCTATCTTGTCGGGCCCGGAGGCTTGTCGCTCGCCGGGCTTCGAGGTACCTTGGTTGGTCTTCCCGGCAAGCTCCTCTTGCCGGGGCCTTGCCGCCTTGCCGGAGCGGAGTGGCGCGTCATGGCAAGTTCCTTGGTGCGCCTTGATTGGCCTTCCCGGCAAGCTCCTCTTGCCGGGGTCTTGTCTCCTTAGCTTATATACTTTGTTCTTGGATGGCTCCAAGGGAACCTTGGAGGGTCTTGGCGTTCGCCCGGCAAGCCTTGCGGCGGGGTGCTGCAACTGCTCGTGCACAAGTTCGGGGTACTAGTGTACCCCTATTCTAGTACACCGACAGGAGCCCCCGGGCCTGGGCCAGACACGGTGCCGAGCGCTGTTGGGCTAGGCCCAAGACAGGGCACGGGCACACGCGGGCTGGGCTACACCAAATCTCACTCCGTATCCACCGCGCTCCCCCATAACGGCACGCGTTGAATGCGGCATCGTGGGGGAGATCGTGGGTAGTTGTTTATTAGGAAGGGCGAAACGTCCGCCCCGTCCCTCTTTATAAGCAGAGGAAACAGGGGCAGT
>NC_041392.1:206213671-206264058 GCF_002162155.2 Triticum dicoccoides
ACAAACTCCGCCGCTCCCCTCTTGTTCTTGAAGCCGAGAGAGCAGCGTTCCGCCCCCCCATTGCCACCAGCATCACCACGCCGTCGACCTTCTCCACCACCTCCGCCATGGGCCCGAAAGCCGACAAGGGAAAGGGTGTGAAGTCGGCCGAGGCGCAGCGGCTCGCGGCGCTGCGGAAGGAGCGGGCAATCTTCACCCCCAGCTCGGCATGCAGGAGCTGAGGGAGTACTTCTACCTCTTTTGGGCGACGGAGACGCGTGCGCATCCGCGCACGAGGGTACTCCCGGCTGCTGCCTCGGAGTCGGCTCCAAATGGGTACCCATTCTTCCCGCTATTCTTCTACTGCGGGCTCTGCCCGCCCTTCTCGGAATTCTTTTGTGACATTATGAACACGTATGGCTTCCGCCTCCTTGACTTCACCCCCAATGCTGTCTTGACCATGGCAGTTTTTGCACACTTGTGCGAAAACTTTGTCGGAATCCACCCTAGTGTAGCCCTTTTCCGCCACTACTTCATTCCTCGGGTAGAGAGAGGAGAGCCGCTTTCCGGAGGGATTGCCTGGGTCTCGAGAGTCGGCAAGAAGGAGGCGTACTTGGATGGTGAGCTCCGCAGCAAGTGGGAGGAGTGGAGAGCGGAGTGGTGTTGGATCGTCGAGGAGGATCCGCAGCCCTTCACCGCCGTGCGCCAAACTCCAATAGTGCGCGGCAATGACTGGAGCAACATGGCCCCGGAAGACGAGAGGCTGAAGATCGCCATCACTAGGATTCTTCGCCTCAGGCTTGCCGGGCTCACCGTAGGTGCTGTCGGGGCAGATTTCCTCCGCCGCCGCATTGCCCCCCTGCAGGAGAGGAGGAGGCCCGCCTGGGAATTTAAGAATTCGGCGGACATGATGAGGCTGCGGCCGGGCCTCAACTACAACTTCACTGTCTTGGAGTTGGATGCAATGCTCTTGGAGTTATTCAAACGCGACCCCCAACACCCATTCACACTGCCGAGGGGTGTAGTTCCTTTGTGCAATAACTCCTCGCTTGACCGGATCCGCGCCATGATGCCGTTGTGCGATTCACACGGCATCGTCCCGACTTGGCAAGAGCCTACGGACGACGTTGTGCGAGCGTTCTTCGACACCTTGGAGGAATTGCCGGTCCGCACCGACGAGCAGAAGAGCCTCACCCGTGACACCACCGACGAGGAGCTGCAGCTCATCGCTACTAGGGCGGAAGAGGCTGCGGCCGCAGCTGCTGCGGGTGTGTTTGGGTTCACTGTGGAGGAGGCGGAGGCTGCAGAGGCGGCAAACCTTGCCGAATGCGCGGAGTTCATGGGCGAGGAGGAGCCTGCCGGTTCTGAAGCCGAGTCGAGCGAGGCCGGCGAGGAGGAGGTTGAACCTTCAGAGAGCTTGCCGCAGGCGGAGCCCCCGGCCCCGCCAAGGAGGCGCCTTCGCAGGGCCGGGGACGCAGCAGGGCGGCAGCCGGCTCCACAGCCACCGAGCCGCGCGACGCGCTCTACCGCGGCAAGTAATGTTGCCGTGGGAGCGCCTCACGCAACAGCGGCAACTGGAGCGGGATCTTCCCGGGCCACCGCCGCCGCCCCCGCCAAGCGGGCAAGGGATCCTACTCCTCCACCCCGCCGCACCGTAGGAGGGACGGACTTCGATCTTTCCGCGCTCAGCTCCGATGAGGAGGAAGAAGAGTGAGTTTCTTTGGCGCCCTTATAATCCTTCAATCTTGCTATTTATAATTTGTATCTGACTTGCTCCAATCTGGACTCTCTTCTTTTCAGAACACTGGCCCAGAGAGCGGCGAAGAGGGCCAAGGCTACGGTGATCGTCATCGAGGATGACCCCATCGCGTCGGCAGGAGGTGGGTCCGAGACCACCTTGATGGACCCGGCAATCACCCCTCGGAGCAGCCCCCAGCGCAGCCCCCAGTGTAAGTTCATAGTTTAGCCTTCTGCTGTCGGGCGCACTTGAGTGCTTTTTCCTTTGTTGATATCTTGCTTGTTGACTTGTGCAGGAGTAGAGCAGCCTCATCAGGAGCGCCCGGAGGCCGGTCCCGGAGTGCCACCTGCTTCGACTGCGCCGCCAAGGGAGGAGTCCCCGGCAAGGGAGAGCTCTCCGGCAAGGGGGGACTCTCCGGCAAGGGACGGCACTGCTGGTCCTGCGGCGACCGAGGCCGCAACTGAAGATCTTGGCGCAGATAATCCACTTGCCCAGAAACTTTCCCTTGGGTTCTGTTTCTTCCGTTTTTCCTTTCTTGGATTTTTGATTGATTTTCCTCCCTTCTTCGTTCTTCAGACCCACCTTCGGCTGAGCCAATGGAGACAGAGGGCGCCGGCAAGGAAGGTGTTGGTGCTGATGAGACTGCCAGCGAGGAGGCCGCCGGGGCTGCTGCTGCGGAAGCCGGCAAGGGATCGGGCGATCGCACTGACGAACCTGAGGCTGCAGGAGCGCCGGGCGCTGCACCGACCGCCGAACCCTCTGCCGCTTCCGTGGAGCCGGGCTCCGAGGAGCCCCAGCCCGGTGCCTACTTGCAGGCCGGCGACAACATCTTCATCAAGCTACCCTGGGCGTCGAGCTCCAGGGCGCCGGTCGAGGGGGAGACTTTTGACGGGGAGGTGCTCGCCTCTGCTGGGCTGTCATTGGTTGACGCGCCCGGCAGCAGCAGTGGCGAGCCTGAGGAGGAGCAGCTGCTGCGGAAGCTGCTGTCACTCTACCGCACCCGGCAAGCCAAGCTGGCTTCCCGGGAAGCGCTTGTCGTGAAGGCGGGAGTTGACATGGAGAAGCGTGCGGAAGAGCTCCGGAGCCAAAATCAAGAAGCTCTCCAGTCCCTGGTGCAGGAGCGGGAGCGAGTCGACGAAGAGCGCACGGCCTTTCTTCTCGAGAAGGCCGAGGCTGAGGAGGAGCAAAGGCTTGCTGCCGAGAAGCAGTCCGCGCGGGAAGGCGAGCTAGTGCAGCGGAAGGCCCACCTCAACAGCTACGAGGAAGAGCTCGCCGAGCGCGAGCGAGCACTTGGCGGGGCGCTCAAGGAGGCAAAGGATGCCGCGGCAACTGCAGAGGCCGCCAAGAGGGAACTAGAGGAGAAGGTGGCGCGGCTGGAGGCCGAAATTGGAAAGAGTGGCGAGGAGCTTGCCGCACTCAAGCGTGAGCGCGAGAAGGATGCTGCCGCCCATGGTGAGCTGCAAGGCCTTCTCGCTAAGAGGGGCAAGGAGCTCAGCGCCGCCAAGGATTCCAAAGCAGACCTGGAGCTGAAGCTGGCCACGCTGACGCAGACGCTGGAGGCCGCCAAGTAACGGGAGAAGACCTTGGCGGAGAAGGTCAAGGCTGACGCTGCGCTGCTGGAGAGCATTGCAGTTACCCAGAACTCGTTCAGAGACACGGTGGAGCACTGGACCGAGGGCCTGGTGAACACTGCCGCCGTCATCAACGAGGAGCTGGCGCAGCTGGGGATGGATGACTTTGGGTATCCTTCCGACGAGAGCCTTCAACCCAGCACCAAGCTCAGCCTATTCTTCAAGGGCGTGGCAACGGCACTCCAGCGACTCCGGGAGAGGATCCCGAAGCAGCTGGGCGACGAGTCACGCAAAATCTACGCCGGGGTTCTCCATAAGGTGCTGATGAAGGTAGCCTTCCGCAATCCAGGCCTCAGCTTCACCAACGTCCTCCGATCCTTGCCGCCTGACACCGATCTGGACGCACTCAAGGCCCTTGTCGCACCCATTGTGGACAAGGTGAGCGAGATCAAGCGAGTCGAGGGCGGGCACGTAGATTAGGCCGCCCATTTCTTCTTTTCCCTTGTCGCTGCTAGTCATGTCATGAAAACAGTCTATTAGAGCTGCGACAAGTTATCTTTGTAATATAACTTTATTTCTGTTATCAATTGCAATGTTATTTCCTCTACTAGATTCCTTCCTTTGTATGTTTTTACCCTACGCTCCTAGGGAACTTGTCGGCGCAGGCACCCGAGCCGCGAGCGCTGAGTGCGGAACTTCAGCAGCCTGCTGGCGGCACTGCTTCCGACAAGAAACCTTGTCGCGACTAGTTGCAGCACGCTTAAGCTGTTGAGCGGACTCGAAACAAAGTAAGGGTGCAACTAGCCACAAGTAGGTTCCTCCGTGCACAGGTTTTCCATACAAAGCAGGGTCGTTCGAGGAAGATAACTCAAAAATTTAAAAAGGTGATTGCTCAAACTTTGGCAACTTAGCTTTTCTGTCATTTGCTTCCCGGTAAGGCAAGTCTTCGCTTGAACGATGCCTGGCTCATACCACAATCTTCTCCTTTCCCCCCGGCAAACTTGTGTGCGGGAGAACCTTCTTTTCCTTTAAAAGAAAAAGAAAGAAGAGAAAATAATAATATGGAGCTCTTCGGCTCGTTACTGCTTACCAGATTTAGGTGCTGCACAAAGTGTCAGATAATTGCATGCAAGAAAGGAACTAACGCATGAAATGGACAGGCTGTGCGGAGCACATAGGTTTTACTTATGCACGGGGTCTGCGCCCGGCTTTGTACAAAGGATTACATGCAACAGCGGCAAGACTTGTACAAAAAGTGGTTGCCGGAACGGGTTCTGGCAACCGCGCCTTATGGGAAAAACTTACGAAGATGTTCTATGTTCCAGGAGTTGCTCACTGGAATGCCATCTTCGGTCTCAAGGCGGACAGCGCCAGGTCTTGTGACTCGTCTCACCCGATAAGGGCCTTCCCACTTCGGCGTTAACTTGTTGGAATTCTTGGCGGACTGAACGCGCCGAAGAACAAGGTCGCCTTCCTCGAAGCTTCTGGCTTTAACTTTGCGGCTATGATAGCGGCGCAAAGCTTGCTGGTATCGAGCAGCTCGTACAGCAGCCTGAAGACGATCTTCCTCAAGGAGCAGCGCGTCGTCTTGCCGCAGATGTTCTTGCTCAAGCTCATCATAAGCGAGCACTCGAGGTGATCCGTATACGAGTTCCATGGGGAGAACTGCCTCTGCTCCATAGACTAGAGCGAAAGGTGTCTGGCCAGTGGCTCGATTTGGCGTCGTTCTGATCGACCAAAGAACCACCGGCAGCTCCTCGATCCAGTTCCTTCCGCACCTGTGCAGCCTGTCAAAAGTTCTGGTCTTGAGCCCGCGCAGCACTTCAGCATTTGCCCTCTCTGCTTGACCGTTGCTTCTCGGATGAACAACAGAAGCGAAGTAGACCTTGGCGCCAAGGTCTTGGACGTATTGCATGAAGGTGCGGCTCGTAAATTGCGTGCCGTTGTCGGTGATGATCCTGTTAGGGATCCCGAAACGGCAAACAATCGACCTGAAGAACTTGACCGCTGACTGTGCTGTCACCTTCCTCACTGGCTGCACTTCCGGCCACTTTGTGAACTTGTCGATTGCGACGTACAAGTACTCAAAGCCCCCGACAGCTCTGGGGAAGGGGCCGAGGATATCGAGCCCCCAGACCGAAAATGGCCAGGATAAAGGGATTGTCTGGAGAGCTTGAGCTGGCTGGTGTATCTGTTTGGAGTGGAACTGGCACGCTTCACACTTGGTTACTTGTGCAGTTGCATCCTGGAGGGCTGTCGGCCAAAAGAAGCCTTGCCGGAAAGCTTTGCCGGCAAGTGCTCTTGCGCCTATGTGGTGGCCACATATGCCTCCATGTATCTCAGCCAACAGCTTTTGTCCATCTTCCCGGTGAATACACTTCAATTTCACACCGTTGAGTCTTCTTCTGTACAGTATGCTATCGACAAACTGGTACATACTTGACTGCCGGGCTACTCTTTCCGCTTCTTCTTGCTCTTCGGGAAGTTCTCCTGTCTGAAGGAAATGGACAATCTGTTGTGCCCATGCTGGAGCCTGTGGCTCGACAACAAGGACTAAAGGCACATCTTCTGCTGCGGGAACATCTGCTTCTATGGCAAAGACTTGCGGCCCTGCCGGAGCTTGATGTTCCCCGGCAAGCTTGCCGGAGCAAAACTTGTCGGGAGCGTCTGCTTCAACAGAACAAACCATAAGGCTTGCCGGAGCAGACTGCCCCTCAGCATCTGTGGTGTTGATCTTGGGGACTTTCTTGGCGGCGGCTTCGGGGAGCTCTGCCGGAAAGTAGTCACCAGAAACCAACTTCCTCTTTTTGCTTTGTCCAGTTGATGGTGTTGCGGATGGTTGAGTCAACTTAAACACAAAGATCCCTGGTTCCACAGGTAACTTTAGTGCGGCGCACTTTGACAGGCCATCAGCAATATCATTCTGAGCTCTTGGGATATGCTCCATTTGTAGGCCGTCAAAGTGCTCCTCTAGCTTCCTCACTTCATCGACATACGCTTCCATCAACGGACTCTGGTAGTTCTTGTTCACTTGTCGGACGACAAGCTGTGACTCACCCCTGACAATAAGCTTCTTAATCCCAAGGTCTGCTGCGATTCTGAGACCGGCAAGCAATCCTTCATACTCTACAGTATTGTTGGTTGCTTGCTCTTTGGGAAAGTGCATCTGGACTACGTACTTGAGGTGCTCTCCGGTGGGTGCGACAAGCAGGACACCTGCACCGGCGCCTTGCAGCGAGAAGGCACCATCAAAGTACATCAGCCACTCTTTGCTTGCCTCTTTGACGGGGATGCTTGTTTCTGGAATTTCTTCATCCGGGGTTGGCGTCCATTCTGCTATGAACTCTGCCAATGCTCTGCTTTGGATAGTTGAAGTGCTCTCGAATTTGAGACCAAAGCTTGACAGTTCCAGTGCCCACTCGACGATCCTGCCTGTTGCTTCTGGATTTTGCAGTATCCTCTTCAGCGGAAAGCGAGTGACGACTGTGATCTCATGTGCTTGGAAGTAATGGCGCAGCTTTCTCGAGGCCATGAGGAGGCCGAAAAGCAACTTCTGCACACTAGAGTACCTTGATCTAGCCCCCTGCAGAAGGGAACTGACAAAGTAAACTGGGCGCTGCACCATTCTCCTTGGCATCATATCATGCTCCTGAGCAAACTCATGTCTGTCGGGGCCAGAGCTTGTCGGCGAAGCCCCCTGCTTGTTGCTGAATGGATCTGCCGTGGTTGCTGGCTCATCATCCGCCTCCCTCTCCGCCACTAACGCAGCACTAACCACTTGATTGGTTGCTGCTATATACAGCAGCAACTTCTCTTGCGGCTTAGGTGCGACAAGTGTTGGAGTGGAGGACAGGTATCTCTTCAAGTCCTGCAGCGCAGCCTCCGCTTCCGGAGTCCATTTCATTGGACCTGCCTTTTTCAAAATTTTGAAAAATGGCAGGGCGCGCTCAGCAGATCTAGAGATAAACCTGCTGAGAGCAGCCACGCAACCGGCGAGCCTTCGTACATCCTTGACGCGCTTTGGTGCTTCGATCTGCTCGATGGCTTTGATCTTGTCGGGATTGGCTTCAATTCCCCGCCGAGACACGAAGAACCCGAGAAGCTTGCCGGAAGGAACTCCAAACACGCACTTCTCGGGGTTAAGCTTGAGGTTGATCTTGCGCAGGTTTGCAAATGTCTCATCTAAATCTTGAATCAAGGTTGCTTTGTCCTTGCTCTTGACCACTATGTCATCCATGTAAGCTTCCACATTTCTGTGTATTTGTGGCTCAAAAGCATGGTGAACTACCCTTGCGAATGTTGAACCAGCATTCTTCAAACCGAAAGGCATCCGTACAAAGCAGTATGTGCCACACGGGGTGATAAATGCGGTTTTCTCTTCATCTTCTTCTGCCATGAAGATCTGATGGTATCCTGAGTATGCATCAAGAAATGAAAGCAAATCACATCCGGCTGTGGAGTCAACAATCTGGTCAATACGCGGCAAGGGAAATGGGTCTTTGGGACAAGCTTTATTAACATCAGTGAAGTCAATACAAAGTCTCCATTTCCCATTAGCTTTGCGCACAACAATAGGATTGGCCAACCACGTGGGATGGAGTACTCCTCTGACAAGGCCTGCTGCTTCCAACTTCTTGATTTCTTCTGCGATAAATTCTTGGCGCTCAACTGCCTGCTTCCTGACTCTCTGCTTGACGGGCCGCGCGAGGACATACGGCAAGGTGGTGCTCAATCACTTTCCTGGGAACACCGGGGATATCAGACGGTTGCCACGCAAACACGTCGACATTCGCCCGCAGGAAAGCAACGAGCGCGCTTTCCTATTTGGGGTCAAGAGTGGCGCTGATGGTGAAGGTACCACCAGTGCCATCCTCCTTGGCGGACACCTTCTTAGTCGCAGGTGGAGCTGCCATCGCCTTCTTGCACTTGCCGGTGGAGCTCGATGGTGCGTCCTCGATGGTAGCGCAGCACTCCGAAGAGGTGCGCTTGCCGGAGTATGCATCAGAGCTCTTGCCGGACTTGGTCTTCTTCTTCCCCCCAGGAGCTTCAGCGGCAAGTGTCCTTCGTTCTGCCGCAGCTGCTGCTTCCTGATAGATCTTGTCGGCGCAGATAAGAGCATCCTTCTTGTCGCCAGGGACATAGATGACACTTATTGGGCCTGGCATTTTCAGTACGTTGTACGCCTAGTGAGAGGCTGCCATGAACTTGGCGAGTGCCGGACGGCCCAGGATTCCATTGTAAGGTAATGGAAAGTCGGCAACGTCAAACGTGACCCTCTCAGTTCTGAAGTTCAGCTCACTGCCAAATGTTACCGGCAACGTGATCTTTCCCTTTGGCTTGCTCCTCCCCGGGTTGATTCCTTGAAATGTGCCGGTCTCTTCGAGCTCGCTGTCAGGGATCTGTAGCTTCTGGAGCACCATGGAGGAGATCAAGTTCAAACCGGCCCCGCCGTCAACTAGCATCTTAGTGACCTTGAGGTTGCGGATTGTTGGTGAAACCAACATCGGCAAGCACCCGACCGCAGTTATGCGATCCGGGTGGTCCTCAATATCAAAGATGATAGGCGTGCTGGACCATTTGAGAGGCTTGCGTGATTCGACGGGTGGTTCTGCTGCATTAACTTCCCGCATCCACTGCTTGAGCTGGCGGTGCGAGGCATGCAGAGAAGCACCACCGTCCACGCATAGGACCTCTGTAGCTTTCTGAAACTCCTGCTCATCGGTCTCCTCATCATCCATATCTTCATCGTCGCCGTCATCTTCATCCTTGTCGCGGCCGCGAGGAGGTCTGTCTCCTTGCCGCTGCTTGGCCTTGCCGCGGCGTCCTCCTCGGCCGGGGCGTTTCTTGCCGGATCCACCAGCTCCTTCCTGGGCCTTCTCCTTGTCGCGCCGCTCGTATTCAGCTTTCTGTTGCTCAACGAGCTGCTCGACCCTCTTGTAGTTCTGAAGATCATGGCCCTTGGTGCGGTGAATCTTGCAATACTGCTTGTTGGTGCCGTCCTGCTTGTCGGCGACCGCCACCTCTGCGGCAACCTCCTTGCCAGAGTTACCAGCTTTGGCTTCCTTGGCGCCGCCACCGTTGCCGGACTGCTCAACAACTAGCACTTCTTTGCCTTTCCTCCTTATATTGTTCCGTCACCGGTTTTTCCTTGTCGGGGCAGCATCTTCACTATCAGATCCTCCCGCTCCTATATTTTCTCCGGGAAGTCTCCTCCCTTCCTCAGCACGCGCGCACTTGTCGGCCAGTGCATATAACTCACCGACGTCCCTGATCTTGCACATAGCCATTTCCTCCCGCATCCTGCGGTTCCGCATGTTCTGATGGAACGCGCTGATCACTGCGGCAGGGTGGACGTCTGGGATGTTGTGCTGCACACTACTAAATCTTTGAATGTACTTGCGCAAAGGTTCTCCTTCCTTCTGGGCGAGCAGATGAAGATCACTCTCCTGGCCATGAGGCTTGTGTCCGCCTGTAAAGGCGCCGACAAACTGATGGCACAAATCAGCCCAAGAGGATATGGAGTTGTCCGGCAAGTGCATGAGCCAGGATCTGACATTGGGCTTGAGCACCAGCGGGAAGTAGTTGGCAAGGATCTTGTCATCTCGTCCCCCGGCAGCTTGCACCGCAATGGTGTAGATGCTGAGGAACTCTGACGGATGCGTCTTGCCGTCGTACTTCTCCGGTACGTCTGGATTGAAGTTCTTTGTACTGGGCCACTGGACCTGCCGCAGCTCACGAGTGAACGCAGGACAACCTACCGCGTACGGCAGATTACCTGGTTCCCCTGGTGCATGCATGTCAACAGAGGGCCCAGCGCGCTTGTCGGATTGACGTCGCGCTTCTCTTTGGCGCTCGATGCGGGTTCGAGCGTCTTCTTGTTGTCGATCATGAAGAACTTGGCGCTGATCGCGACGAACTCGTGGATCCGACGATGCAGTGGAGTCGCTGTCGAGGTGGATCCGCCGAGTCGGCGATCTTGGCCTTCGGGGCGGTGATTGCATGGTAGTTGCACCTCCGCCCGTTTCGTGCCGCCGGCTCGCGTCCGGCGGTCCTGCCGCGGCGGCGACGCGCTCGGCCGCCGTGGAGTGTCACCGTTGGCGTGGCCGATGAGACTCTGGATGGTGGCCCTCCATTTGTCGATCTTGTCCGACGTCGGAGGGTAATCTAGGAGAAGTTGAGCTCGCGCCAAAGCTTCTGCCGGGGTGGTGGGTGGCAGTGGCGGATGGCGCGAGGAGCGGGACGTGCTCGAACTTCTAACTATGTTAGAAGGAGCAGTATCCCGTCCAGGCGACCGTGCCCCGCTCGTGCCAGCATGCTGGCGTGCATGCTGGTCTTGAGCGCCCCGAGATCCACCAGCTTGGCCTTGGTCTATCATGCGCATGGTGCTGCGAGCGCCATGGCGCTGCTGATCTTGCGCCTCCTGAGAGTGGCACGGAACATGTACAGTCGCCGAGGTTTGTGCAGCCTTGTCCTTGGACTTGGCAGCACTGTGAGCACCCTCATCGACGGCTGTTCTTCCGCCGGCGTCCACTCCACCACCCGTTTGCTCCAACTGTGGCAGAAATGACGTGGACGGAGCGGCTGCTACTGAAGTCTTCTTCTTCGGTGGCATGTTGATGACGGGAATGAAGATCTAGCTCGTGTGAACATCGGATCAGGTTCACACAATCTCGACGCCCCCTACCTGGCGCGCCAAAGATGTCGGGGAAACTGATCCTCGAACACCTATGGGCCGGAGGACCGGGCCCCTTTCGGTTCGGAGGGGGGCGGAGATCGCACGAAGAGCAGATCGAGGCGAGGCACACGAGCAGTTTACCCAGTTTCGGAGCTCTCCGGAGAGATAACACTCCTACTGCTGCTTGTCTGGTTGTATTATCTGGTGTTCTTGCTCTCGAGCGAGAGAGTGATGTTCTCTGGGCTACGGATGGCTCGAAGCAAACTATCTGAGGCCCCGAACCTATCAGCCGAACCCCCTATACGTTGCGCATGGGCCTCCTTTTATATGCTAAAGGGGTCACCGACAGGTGGCAATGCAGAGGAGGGTAAGAACGTAAAAAGCGAGGTAGTTGATACAGTTGCTTGTACAGTGCACCCTACCTAACCCTGACGGCAGGGGACAAGGGCATTAAATGCTCGTCTGAGTCGCCCGAACAGTGCAGAAAAGGACCGTTAGGGGCGCCACCGTTCGCCACGATGGCGATCTTGTCAGCTTCGCATGCCGCTGCGCACCGCTGGCTGCACAGCCTCTTGCCACGCGCGCCCGGGGAGGCCCCCAGAGCGACACGTTGGTGGATGCGCTGGAGCGTGGACGCAGAGTGGCCGCCTGCCGCGGCAAGTGCCTTGCCGCTGCTGCTATCTTGTCGGGCCCGGAGGCTTGTCGCTCGCCGGGCTTCGAGGTACCTTGGTTGGTCTTCCCGGCAAGCTCCTCTTGCCGGGCCTTGCCGCCTTGCTGGAGCGGAGTGGCGCGTCGCGGCAAGTTCCTTGGTGCGCCTTGATTGGCCTTCCCGGCAAGCTTCTCTTGCCGGGGTCTTGTCTCCTTAGCTTATATACTTTGTTCTTGGATGGCTCCAAGGGAACCTTGGAGGGTCTTGGCGTTCGCCCGGCAAGCCTTGCCGCGGGGTGCTGCAACTGCCCGTGCACAAGTTCGGGGTACTAGGGTACCCCTATTCTAGTACACTGACAGTGTGTATGGAAAGGGTCCTGGTGATATGTAAGATTAAAGTGATTATTACTTTCTATTCTAAAATATTGTTGAAAAGAATATTTTTGCTGCTAAAAATATATAAAACTTGGGCCATGCAATTATTTTAATTGCATACCATGTTGAGGATAGAAGCACATTGATGTTTGCATCATCCCTTTTCTTTGTTTGAGCATATCTTTTTGATATTGTTATATTAATGGAGGTCAAACATTGTTGCAAAGTAGCGCCAAAGTCTATATTGCCTCATTTTTTTGTCCTCCACCACCATATGTGTCACACCCTCATGAAATGAATTATGGGGAAGCATGCATTTTACCATCACTTGCCTAAGTTCTAGCAAGTTAATGTTTTCTTCTATGTTCAGACAAGATAATTCTCCATAAATAATTTTTTGATAAAATAGGTTGTATGCATCACTTGATTCATAAGATGAGGGCCTTCTGTCCTTTTGGGAAGATACACTTTCTTCCAACATCGAAGAAAATAACAACATGAAAAAAATGGAGCTATTAATTAATTGATAGTCGAGTGTACACAACAATTGTAGAACTTCTTTATTTGAGAACAAACAACGATACATCCACAAATTATTATTAGAACACTTTTCCACATCTAAGAAGTTTCCACAAAATTTACTAGTGCAATCTATAGCTTATTGATCTCATATTGCATCACAATTTGATTGCTGGGGTGCATCCTTATTAATCTCCACCT
This sequence comes from Triticum dicoccoides, assembly GCF_002162155.2. Taxonomy (NCBI): domain Eukaryota; kingdom Viridiplantae; phylum Streptophyta; class Magnoliopsida; order Poales; family Poaceae; genus Triticum; species Triticum dicoccoides. Next base: position 206,226,378 of record NC_041392.1, read on the forward strand.
TAGTACACAACTAGCGAAACAAATGTAACTCCAGATCTAAGCCGTCCGCTTGACTTTCCCCCATGTTACCTTGATCAACACCATCTGTTGCCAGCTTGCATCTACGATTGGCACCTTGCCGAATGTTTGATGCCATTATTAGTGACTTGAGCAAAGGTAGTGTCCTCTTTTGGGTGTGTTTATTACCAGATCCCAACTGGAGTGTCAGATCAGTTTCTGTGCGTTTTGGTGTATTCGTCAAGGACAAAGCATCACTGGGTGGAGCAACATTAACTCCATAGGATGGCATACTATAGATAGGGACAAAGGCTCTCCAGCCAAGCAGTGTGGATGTTGGCATGCTAGGAGATGGTGCTAGAGGCTCTAATGCAGGATTTCTAGTTGGATCCATCATCACTGGTGTCATGGTACTATGACGATGTAGATCAAGGTATGGAACCGTCACCATCACTTGGTTGCTGGTTGGACGAACATACGGAACATACCTTATACCTAGTGGCAACACAGGGTTGCTCCTGGTTGAGATATGGTCCAGCGAACACCAAAAGTGGATAGCATCAACATTATGATGTTGGGGAACCCGTGGAGGGTTGCGAGGCAAGGAAACCATGGCAGGAGCATTAGAGATCTGATTGGTGTGTCTAGCAACTGCCCTCTTCCGGAAGCTAGCCCGGGTGTGGGCGCTGCAGTGGCCAGCCATGGCCTGCTGGGTTGGGAATGTCTTGTTGCATTGGAAACACTTGAAGGAGGTGCACTCTGGCTTGCCAGTGCGAGCAACCTCCTTCTTTTCCACCATGCCTTCATTCCACATCATGGAGGACGGGCGCGAGGATGAACCCATCATGCTAGTGTTGCAATGGAGGATAGCCTTCTGGGATATACCATCTCTTGAACACATGGCTAGTGATTTGGTAGACGATGTTGGATTCTTATCGATGGCCTAGGAAGGTCTCTTCTTATAGGAAGTGGCTTGGGCAAGGAGCGCATGGGGTTGGTGATTGAGAAGCACACGTGTCATATGAAATGGAGATGGTGGTGCTGTGAAAAGTGGGTTGAGGCAAACATGCCCTATGTGTGTGTACACGTGTAAAGGTTGAGCTCTAACGTACGCACGAATATTTTTTCCACGAAAATAATTGCTTATTGTTCATTGGGATCAATGATGAAGCCAATGGTGGGGGGATCCATGACCCCACCCCACCCCAGATTGAGAAAATTCTATATACATATTATAAAGTTTCATGTAAATGCTAAATAATTTATGTTTGCCCCCCTAATGTTTGGTAAGTTGGGTTTGCCCCGTTCTATTGATTCATGGCTCTGCTCCTGACTAAATAAAGAAGGACAATAATGAATGATTAATTACATACTAAATATAGCATGGCCTAAATCTTGTGTGGCACTATGGTGCACAGATATATTGGTGCAGATATGGTACATCCAAATTCACTAGTAGGATTTTGTAGAGTAAGGGTCGTGAATTTTTGCTAATACACCATTAGGTACAAAATTTAAGTATTTTAGCACCATAGTGACCCTCATACCCCTTTACTATTCCATTCTTGTGTATCACACGAAAAAACCAGTATCACTTATTTTGAACCATTAAATTCATATTGTTTTAACTGCCAATAGTGAATCAGATTTATGATCCATCTCCACTGTTGGCTTTCCCTCCACATCTGTGTATGCTTAGATAAAAAGGCACATTAAAAGTGACCACCTATTTTTTATGGCATTCCCATTATACTTGTAGGAAAGTTACCATGTCGGAATTTAGGAAAAGATGCAATGGAAATTTCTTCACACACGAACATGTCAATGCGTACCCATGATGACCTGCAAGTGCGGAAGGTTTAGTTGTAGCTTTTTAGAAGTAAGAATATCAATCCCATTGGGAGAATATAAATTGGATATATGTCCCTTGTGGTGACTTATGGAATTGTGGCGGTAAGTAATTAAAGACTCAAAGCAAATTGAGTACAGAAATAAATAGTAGTTTTGGGTAAAGCACGAATGAGAAGTAAATAACATAAGAGAGCAGCAGAACGAGTAACACTTGGAACTTGCATGGGAGCAAGGAGTTCTTAGGGATTCTGGATTTCCCATTGGTATGTGTCTACCGTGAATTATGTAACGCCATTGTACTAACTAGATACTTGAGCCACTCTTGAAACTTTAGCTTGGCGGATCTAAGTACATAATATGTTCTACTCTAGGAAGACTTCGTACCACACATGCCACCATCACAGGTTTCCCATGCAGGTTACTACTGCAGCTAACTTTTCCTTCTCAAACAACGGAGCTAAATTGAAACTATTGCGATCTACAACATAAGATTCACTTAGACATTTTATCACAATTAATTAGCACTAGTGTTTAAACAAATTTTAACATAAAGTGCACTCCCACTCAAATCAATATCTGTCATAATTCAAAGTGGCTGATTCAAGATCCTAATCTTGTTCACAACCATGGATGGTAGCATCACAGATGACGTGAACTTCAACCGGTGGGCAAATTTGCCAATCATATCTCCATATGACTCTTGTTCATATTTCGATTCTTTGTGCTCCGAGCTAAGAACTTGTCTGCCAGAACTTCAAGATGACTGAGTGTTCCTTTTGTGAGGTCCTACCTTCACCCGCCTTACACTTCGTGATTCATTTGTACTCATGGTAGCATGTGGTACTCCAAAAAGCCACATGTTATAGACGGTTGATGCACTAGGAGGAGCACCTTCTAACTTGGTATTTTATGTGAGAGACCACCCTAATAATTGACTACTGCGCAGTCAAAGGGTGCAAACAACAATGGGATAAACATCTCAGGCAATTCATAATAGCATGATATGGTATAACCCTAGGCACCAGGAAGTCTTCACGGTCCTCTTGAATCTCCAGTTGAAACATTGTCGTGGAAGCCGTCTCAAAAATGCTATTGTGGTGGAAATTTCATAAAACATTTATGTGGTGAGCGTTTCAAAAACACCGATGTGGCACCAATTTCAGAAAATGCTGCCACGCGACGAAAATTTTAGCCCCTCCTCCTGCGCCTGGTACACCTTCTCCATGTTGGGGTCCTCTGTGTACACTGACCACCATCACCTGTAACTTGTAGGCTATCTCTGCATCTATTCCATTAAAGTGTCAATCCCGTGGCTCCAGCTATCATGCAGCGACATGCAGGCCACTTAATGTTACAACATATAACCATCTTACACATAAACTCATTGTCATTACGAAGGATATACCGCATCATATGCGAACCAGCAAAACTAAGTTAGACATCCTCTAATCGGTTTAACAAATTCTAATTACGTGGCTTCTAGGGTTTCTAGATAGCAATAGCTACCTACGACCACCATCAAGGAGACAATTTTTGTTGCTAGATTAACTTCCGGGGTGTGTGAGGGAAGAGACTTAATTAAAAATCTCTAGCCCCACACTAAATGTCGCCAAACACACATGGCCCCTAGAAGATTGTTCATCTTGATCTCCCCCTTATGTTTGCAATGGAGCACTATTCTTGATCATGATGACGCCCAAAGAACTGTTAGAAGATCCTCGACAACGAGAGCTGATCAGTTGTCAGAACTTTACACAAAGCTACATCATGTCACTGCTATCTCTTGAGCACTGCGCTAGTTTTCTCTTGAATAGGGAAGGGTGCTGCAGCAAAGTAGTGTAAGTATTTCCCTCAATTTTTGAGAACCAAGGTATCAAGTCAGTAGGAGGCCACACGCAAGTCCCTCGTACCTACATAAACAAATAAGAACCTCAAAACCAACGCGATAAAGGGGCTGTCAAGCCCTTCACGGTCACTTACGAGAGTGAGATCTGATAGAGATAATAATAATAAGATAATTTTTTTTGGTATTTTTATGATATAGATTGAAAGTAAAGATTGCAAAATAAAATAGATTGGAAACTTATATGATGGAAAATAGACCCACGGGCCATAGGTTTCACTAGTGGCTTCTCTCAAGATAGCATAAGTATTATGGTGGGTGAACAAATTACTGTCGAGCAATTGATAGAAAAGCGAATAATTTTGAGAATATCTAGGCATGACGATGTATATAGGCATCACATCCGTGACAAGTAGACCGACTCCTGCCTGCATCTACTACTATTACTCCACACATCGACCGCTATCCAACATGCATCTAGAGTATTAAGTTCATAAGAAGAGAGTAACACATTAGGTAAGATGACATGATGTCAAGGGATAAACTCAAGCAATATGATACAAACCCCATCTTTTTATCCTCAATGGCAACAATACAATACATGTCATTTCCCTTTCTGTCACTGGGACCGAGCACCGTAAGATTGAACCCAAAGCTAAGCACTTCTCCCATTGCAAGAAAGATCAATCAAGTAGGCCAAACCAAACTGATAATTTGAAGAGACTTGCAAAGATAACCAATCATACATAAAAGATTTCACAGAAGAATCAAATATTTTTCATAGATAGACTTGATCATAAACCCAAAATTCATTGGATCTCGAGAAACACACCGCAAAAAGAGTTACATCGAATAGATCTCCATGAAGATCAAGGAGAACTTTGTATTGAGATTCAAATAGAGAGAAGAAGCCATCTAGCAAATAACTATGGACCCGAAGGTCTAAAGTAAACTACTCACACATCATCGGAGGGGCCATGGAGTTGATGTAGAGGCCCTCCGTGATCGTTGCCCCCTCCGTCGGAGCTCCGGAAAAGGCCCCAAGATGGGATCTCTTGGGTACAGAAGGTTGCGGCGGTGGAAATAGGGTTGTGTGGTGCTCCTGGATGTTTTCAGGGTATATGAGTATATATAGGAGGAAGAATTAGGTCGGTTGAGCCACAAGGGGCCCACAAGTGGGAAGGGCGCGCCCCCTGCCTCGTGGAGTCCTCCTTCGTTTCTTGACGTCCACTCCAAGTCCTCTGGATCACGTTTGTTCCAAAAATCACGTTCCCGAAGGTTACATTCCGTTTGGATTTCATTTGATATTCCTTTTCTGCGAAACACTAAAATTGGCAAAAAAACAACAATTTGCACTGGGCCTTGGGTTAATAGGTTAGTCCCAAAAATAATATAAAAGTGTAAAATAAAACTCATTAACATCCAAAACATATAATATAATAGCATGGAACATTCAAAAATTATAGATACGTTGGAGACGTATCAAGCATCCCCAAGCTTAATTCCTGCTCGTCCTCGAGTAGGTAAATGATAAAAACAGAATTTTTGATGTGGAATGCTACCTAACATAATTCTCAATGTAATTCTCTTTATTGTGGCATGAATATTCAGATCCGGAAGATTCAAGACAAAAGTCTAATATTGATATAAAATAATAATACTTCAAGCATACTAACTAAGAAATTATGTCTTCTCAAAATAACATGGCAAAAGAATGTTCATCCCTACAAAATCATATAGTTTGGTCATGCTCCATTTTCGTCACACAAGAATGCTCTCATCATGCACAACCCCGATGACAAGCCAAGCAATTGTTTCACACTTTAGTAATCTCAAACTTTTTTCAACTTTCACGCAATACATGAGCGTGAGCCACGGATATAGCACTATGGGTGGAATAGAATATGATGATGGGGGTTATGCGGAGGAGACAAAAAATAAGAAAGTCTCACATCGACGCAGCTAAACAGTGAGATAGGGAGATGCCCATCAATTGATGTCAATCCCAGGAGTAGGGATTGCCATGCAACGGATGCACTAGAGCTATAAATGTATGGAAGCTCAACAAAAGAAACTAAGTGGGTGTGCATCCAACTTGCTTGCTCACGAAGACCTAGGGCATTTGAGGAAGCCCATTGTTGGAATATACAAGCCAAGTTCTATAATGAAAAATTCCCACTAGTATATGAAAGTGACAAAACAAGAGACTCTCTATCATAAAGATCATGGTGCTACTTTGAAGCACAAGTGTGGAAAAAAGGATAGTAGCATTGCCCCCTTTTTTGGGCCTTTCTTTTTTTGCCTTTCTCTTTTTTGGGGACAATGCTCTATTAATGATGATCATCACACTTCTATTTATTTACAACTCAATGATTACAACTTGATACTAGAATAAAGTATGACTCTATATGAATGCCTCCGGCGGTGTACCGGGAAGGGCCAAGAATCAAGAGTGACATGTATGAAAAATTATGATTGTTGCCTTTGCCACAAATATGATGTCAGCTACATGATCATGCAAGGAAATATGACAATGATGATGTGTGTCATGATAAATGGAATGGTGGAAAGTTGCGTGGCAATATATCTCAGAATGGCTATGGAAATGCCATAATAGGTAGGTATGGTGGCTGTTTTGAGGAAGATATAAGGAGGTTTATGTGTGACAGAGCGTATCATATCACGGGGTTTGGATGCACCGGCGAAGTTTGCACCAACTCTCAAGGTGAGAAAGGACAATGCACGGTACCGAAGAGGCTAGCAATAATGGAAGGGTGAGAGTACGTATAATCCATGGACTCAACATTAGTCATAAAGAACTCACATACTTATTGCAAAAATCTACAAGTCATCAAAAACCAAGCATTACCCGCATGCTCCTAGGGTGATAGATTGGTAGGAAAAGACCATCGCTCATCCCCGACCGCCACTTATAAGGAAGACAATCAAATAACACCTCATGTTTCAAATTTGTTACACAACGGTCACCATACGTGCATGCTACGGGACTTGCAAACTTCAACGCAAGTATTTCACAAATTCACAACTACTCAACTAGAACACTGTAATATTACGACCTTTATATCTCAAAACAATTATCAAGTATCAAACTTCTCCTAGTACTCAATGTACTTTTTATGAAAGTTTTTATTATACCGATCTTCGATGCCTATCATATTAGGACTAAATTAATAACCAAAGCAAATTACCATACTGTTCTAAGGGACTCTCAAAATATTATAAGTGAAGCATGATAGATCAATAATTTCTATAAAATAAAACCACCACCGTGCTCTAAAAGATATAAGCGAAGCACTAGAGCAAAATTATCTAGCTCAAAAGGTATAACTGAAGCACATAGAGTATTCTAATAAATTCTGATTCATGTGTGTCTCTCCCAAAAGGTGTGTACAGCAAGCATGATTGTGGTAAACTAAAAAGCAAAGACTCAAATCAGACAAGACACTCCAAGCAAAACACATATCATGTGGTGAATAAAAATATAGCTCCAAGTAAAGTTACCGATGGACGAAGACGAAAGAGGGGATGCCTTCCAGGGCATCCCCAAGCTTAGGATTTTGGTTGTCCTTGGATTTTACCTTGGGGTGCCTTGGGCATCCCCAAGCTTAGGCTCTTGCCTCTCCTTGTTCCATAATCCATCAAATCTTTACCCAAAACTTGAAAACTTCACAACACAAAACTTAAAACAGAATCTTGTGAGCTCCGTTAGTAAAAGAAAACAAACCACCACTTCAAGGTACTGTAATGAACTCATCACACTACAAAAAAATACAATTCCTTGATGATACGTGTTTGTCACAGTAGGTCGCGTTTTTTGTCATGCATGTACATCCATGACAAATTTATGACATAATCAAGATAGTCATACCTGTGCTGTCATAGAAGTGTTCCATGACATTACCAAAATTATCATCACGGACTTGTCCACTTCCATGACGATAAATTGTGTGTCACGGAAGTGCTTTCGTCAAGGGTGACCGACACGTGGCATCCACCATAACGGAACGCCGTTAAGCTATCGGGTCGGGTTTTGGATCCGATAACCCATTAACAGCCCCGACCAATGGGGATTTTCCACGTGTAAAATCATCATTGGCTGGAGGAAACATGTGTCGGCTCATCGTTGGGACAGATGTCATCCACTCATTGGACAGAAGGCGCCTATGATACGTCGACATGTGGCATGGCCCAACAGAGGCCCATTCCTGTGAAAAGGCCGGCCCGTTTGACTTGGTCAAAAGGTGGCGGGCCGGCCCATGTAAATCATGTTAACGACCTGTTCGCATATAGCCCATTTACAGCTCGCTAACCCAAGGCCCGTTACGCCCTATCCGAATTAGGTCTAGTAGCGTCATCTAGGCCACCCAATATGATTCCAGTCCGTTTTCACTTCTGGACCATGTATGGCCCATGACGTCTTTCAGCCAATATGAGGCCCTATGTAACTCTTGGCCTATTAACGGCCCGTGGTGAAACTGGCTCGTAATGAATAGTGTATCACTTTGCACCCATTAATGGCCCATGGTGAAACTGGCCCGTAATGAACAGTGTATCACTTTATACCCATTTAACTGTCTGTTATTCCATTGGGCCGTTTCCAGCCCATGTTATCTTTCGGCCTTCTCAGAGCCCATTTATTCTCGGGCTCATTTCCAGCATTCGTTTACTTACGGCCCGTTACTGTCATTTTCTGCTTGTGGGCCAAATTCAGCCCGTGGTTACAATCGGCCCGTTTGTGGTACGTTAATACGTTGGGCCATTTTCATAGCATCATCAAATATGGCCTATTAACGATGGCCTGTTATGGTCGGCCCATGAACGGACGGTTCCAACTCTAGCCCATTTACGGCCATAATGCGGCCTGTTATTGGCCCATGTTTGGCCAATTGATTATACTTCCCATATAAGGCCCATTGATGATACAGCTCGTAGAAGGCCCATCGTTTCTACGGCCCATAGAAGGCCCATTGTTTCTACGACCCATAGAAGGCCCACTATTTCTATGGCCCGTAGAAGGCCCACTGTTTCTATGGCCCGTAGAAGGCCCACTGTTTCTATGGCCCGTAGGAGGCCCAGTGTCACTACAGTAAATATTAGCCCATGGTTATTGTGGCCTAGTTTCTAAAAATAGGTTATTGTAGCCACTAGCAAACCGCGGAAAAAGAACTGCAATGATTACAAGCAAACAAATAAACAAGACAACAAGGAAATAAATAAGAAAGCAACTTACGCTAGGCTATCAAGGCTATCACACATATTACATCCACTGGTCATCAAAGTTCGCCACCAGTGAAAATAAAGGCGCCGACAAAAGAATATACAAAACTGAGAGCACTTCAGAAGGCACTAGGCCTGGCCAGGTCGGGCCCGCCAAACAACTGAAGAAGCTGAGTAGACCTCAGTTGTGTCAACGATAGATGCATCAACACTAGATTTAAGGCATGATGGTGTGCACGGCGGTCCTCTGACATCTTCATTGCATCTTTGACTTCAAGTCGGAGCTGAGCTGAAGCAAGCCTTTCCGCTTTAAGTTGAGACTGAAGAAGTCGAACCGATTGAGGTAGCGACTACACAGAGGTTGTCTCACACCTACTGGTGAGTAGCTTCAACACACTGTCTTCATCAAGACAGGATCTTAGGGTCATCTCGCTGTCCTCAAGATGGTTTGGCTCACTATCTTCCCTAAAGTTCTGCCTGGCGTAAGAGATACGAGTCTGAAAGAGAAACAAGGAGACACGTAACAGGTTTCACAATTACATAAGAAAATAAATGGATCTGTTCTGCATAAGGAACATGTTTTTACAACTATAATTTGAAACTGGTAGTTGTTGCAAACATACAATCAGATGTAAACACCAAAGCAAACAGCAGTGGAGGAAATGATGCCTATCCAAATCTGTACTAGAACAAAGTTTGAAGGCTTGAGAATGATGAACTTACATTACATGTTAACACGGGCTGGACAGAGCCCTTCTCCATGTTGATGGAAGGATAATTCAATAAATTCCCCAAAGAAAATTCTTTATAAGCGTTGCCATTATTCTAAATTTTGCAAAGAGTAAATATAGATCAAATAATATTGGAAGAAACAGAGGATAATGAAGTTCAGGTGCAGACTGATGATACATAATCAAATAGTAATTAATTAAGTACAGCGTTACAACGCAAAAGGGAGAGAGGTACTGACAACAGCAATGCAGAGCCCATTATTGTTTTGAGATCGTATGATCCTTTGAGCAAGGATTCATCTGAAATTAGTTTTCATACAAGAGAGAAGGTAAGGCACAAGCAGAAATTTAGGAGTTCAAATTTTGAATTGATATCATAGACAGTACCTGACGCTGGGCTCCCAGTAGTTCTAATAGGGGTTTGGCCACTGGAGTAGGGGTAAAGTGTGGTACAGTTGGGCCTGTGTTTTCTGTGGCTGCTGATCTATCTGATTTAACAGGTATCACTACCTTTTCCAAATACATAGTTTGTACTCCTTGACGATCTGCACTCACCCTCTTACGAAAGAACAACATTTGACTGGAAAAACATAGTGTGATGACACATGGAATAGGTAAAGAAAATGGATAGGTATGGCATATACTCATATATGATGCTTAAACTAAGCAGATGGTGTAACAAAGTAGAAGTAATGCAAGAGGTCAGATGCAAAATATGTGCGACCAATACAACTTTGCAAAGTTAGAGCAAGCACCTTGATGGGTGAATAAGATAGGCCATCCTCCACCATGCCAAGTTTGTTCGCCAGTGGATCGTTCTGCAATATTCCTCTTGTGCGCCCATTCTCATATTCATTTTGATAATGTTCAATATCTGACATGCATGAAAACTTAAAAACAAGTGAGATTTTCTTTGTAATGCGGAAGTGATTCTAATCCAATACCGCCTCCCTGTAAACCCCTTTGTGCTATCTATGCAATTCTTTTAAAAGATGTGATCCATGCTGTAATTTGTTGTGTACATTAATATAATGTGGCCTACTACTCAAAATATGAGATCTCCAGAAGTGATGACACTTCGCAGATGATAGCTTCAACATATAGTAAAGAAGAACAAGTCGACCTGGCTTGATAGATTCAAAATATACAAAGGGAGAACAACTCGACCTGACCAGTCGACCGCAAGAGAAGAGTATCATCTTAAAGAAGAACAGAAGAGCAAGCAGATTGAAGATATTACAAGTCTTTCAATACAATGTCGGTTGGCCACCCATGATGAACAAGAGCGCACAGAGAAATACTATTCTTTCTGGTCTCTCCATATGTGGCTCACATGCTTCGAAACTAAAGTAGGAATATTTACCTAACCAATTAAACATCTCTCAGTTTTACTAATATCAGATATGAATTTGTACAACTAAGCTTGTTTAGCTCGATGGGTGGAGCAGTGCTATTACGACACGAACCACGTAGGCTGGTTGTGGTCATCATAAAATGGGGAAAACATAAGCATGATGAGTACAGTGTTGACCGTGGCAGTGGGATGGCAGATCTGAAGCTGCAAACCGCGCAAAGGGTAGTTGGCAACCGATGTTTGCTTTGAAATAACAACTAAGATTTGGTATGGACAAGAAAGTATGGTCAACAAGTGACAAAGAAATGCAATTATGTTGTCTCTCTATATGTCGCGACATGCATTTGGAAACTCAAGTGTGACCTTTAGCTAACCAATTAAATGTGTCGGTTAACTAATATCAGTATCATATCACAATCATATTTGAACAACTAAGCTTTAGAATTATGAGTGTTGTGTTGTTTAGCTTGAAGGGTGGAGTAATGCTAGTACGACAGAAAGCACCTACACAGATCATAGTAGAGTAGATAAAAGGGGAAAAGCCTAAGAATCAAGAGAAAAATCAAGAAAGTGGAACTAGCTGGACCAGTGGGTGGCGCACATGCTTTTCAAAACGAATATAGGAACATTAGGTGACCAATTAAACGTTCTCTGTTTTAGTGATATGAGCATCATATCAGATTCGTATTTCAACACGTAAGCTTTTGGTTGAGGTCTTGAGGAGCAGTGCTAGCACGACATGAAGCACCTACGATGATGGTAGTGAATATAAAGGGGGGGACCATAAGCTTTGCGAGTATAGTGCCCGTGCCATGGCGGATCTGAAGGTGCAAACCGGACAAAGCTACTTCGCAACCAATGTTTGCTTGCAACTAGCCACTACGATTTGGTACAGACAAGAAAAGTACAGTAAACAAATTATGATCTATTTTCCGGGTGAGATCAATAACTTAAGCACATATGGAAGAGTACCACCTCTCTTGCGACACCATGTAGGCCCATGCTGATACATTGAGGGTGCTGCGGGTGCGATGGCTGTCGGCGGCGGGGAAGAAGACTTTAGACAGCAGACGGGTGGGTCGGGGGATATATCTTGTTGCCGTGGATGAGGCAGTCGTAGGAGCGGCAACGGCAAGGTGGACGACGACACTGATGAAGCGAGAGGAGGTGATGAAAGCATCCTGGTCCAACGTCGTGGATGAGAGACGTCCATCTCTTGCAGTGGATGACAGGGTAGGGGTAGCGGCTCCGGCAAGGTGGAGGATGGGGTGGTGGATGGAGGAGGCTGGCCGCAGTGCGGAGGTTGTTGTGCCGCCGACGGTGTATGAATGGGGAAATGGAGGGGAGGGGGATCTCAAACTTTGGGACGCGCTTCTCTGAAATGGGGGAAAGTTACGAACTTATCCCCCATTTAAAATTTCGGACATCGCGTCGGTTGGGGATAGGATGGTAATCTTGCATCTCCCAAATATTTGCCGGTAACTATTTCGGGCGAGGAGAGGGTGTTTTGCCGCTCACGGTTGGCGCCCACGGTGTATGAACGGGGCTGACAAGTAGGGCGGTTGTGTCACGTCTGATGGAAGTTATACATCTGCCCCTATTTAAAATATTAGCCTACATTGATTTCGGACGAGGAGAGTTTGTTTTGCCGCCCAGCGTGTATGAATGGGCAAATGGAGGAAGAGACACATGTCTTTTGGACAAGCTTGAATCAAATGTGTTTTGCCGCCCACGTTTGGCGCCCACCGTGTCTTAATGGGCTGAGAGGCCGTCGTGTCACGTCTGATTGAAGTTACTAGTCTACCCCTATCGACAACAGTGTAAATCCGGTCGATAAGGATGTCAAGTGTCAGGGGTAGCCAGTAATTTCCATCTCGCAAACACTTGCTTCGGGCAGCCCACATATTATAGTGCATGTTTAGACGCTTCGTTCAAAACTTGGGAGAATTAGCATTCACGTTTGCCCTGGGACCTGGCAAACTAAATTCAAATCCAATTTGTATTCGATTATGAATATCCATAGATAATTATACATTTTGTTATTTATTTCTTCAAAACCACAACAAAGATTTATTCTACCTTTATATATGATTATGATTTAGAAATGTCGTGATCTTCGAATTCAGTAGGTTTGATACACTCTAAGTCAAACAGTTATTTCATCCTATACAATATGATCACACGAAAAACAGTTCACCTTATGTCAATCATACAAGTACTGAGGATTACCTCGCCTAAAAAATTCTGATCATTACAACACATGGACAACATAGGGGGTCGTGCAACATAATCCATTCAGAGACATGACACAACATGCAAGTACAATAATCTAATGACAATTTGAAATGGTATCTAAAGAAGAACCGGGATTACATTGGGCTTCAGATAGCAGAAACAACAGGACCTCCTCCGTCTTCAAATGCAACATTCTTACTTCCTCCAATTCTTGGGTTGCTTGCATAATGCGTGCCGCTAATTCCGTAATTTCCAGCCTCAAGATAAAGATTACCTCATTCATGGCAGCCACACCATCTCTTTCTGCCTCTAGTAGAGCCTCAAGCACTATAATATATGTGCTCAGACTGCTATCTGGCGGTGTTGCCTCTGAACTGCTACCATCTGGTAACATGGATGGCGCACTACTTCCACAAATAGATTCTGGGGTTGTACATTGTGTCCTAGTGTGAACGGCATCCTGAAAGGTTTCCGCTGGACATCAGTAAGAGATAGTTATCGTATGATCCAGGAAGTAAGCTTACATGGTAAATGACGGACGAATTATATTGCCGAGCATGGCAAACTATATTTAAATGGTTCAAAGCAGCATCAGCCGAAAAGAAATTAAAATGGTAAGATGAAACTAGGGATGTAAGTGGCAAATAAACGACATCCGCCAGTCCCATCTAGTTAGTTTTTGCTACCTCCCTAGTTCATTTTCCTCAAAAAACAAAAACTCTTTTGAACTATCATACCACTAATGGACTTTAATCGGGATTAAAAGGGACCCAGTTCACATCCCTAGTTGAAAGGGAGTGTACAACCGCTATATTTAAGTTGCCAAGGCATCTAAGCAGTTGAAATAATCTGAGAAAGCACTTAACAGTGTGGCCTCATATAAACTACGAAGACAGTCTTGTGATGAAGTTGAGAGGAAAAGTTAAGGACTCAAATGAAATAGGCATGCATTTCTGTACGATAGTACAAGAGGCACTGCTGACATATTGGCCAACTTAGGTATAGCGTAACAACAAATAAGCATTCGAATCAAGCAATACAACAAAGCAGACAACTGAACTATTTGTAATTCGGTAGGATTACACGTTGAGGGCACAAGCCAAGAAAGCAGCCCACTCGCATTACATTTCACATGTACTAAAACACACTGGCTTACCATATGTTGTTGTGAAGCCTAGCTGCTGTTGCAATGTTCTTTGAAGATATCGTCAGCATCCTGTGGTTGCAAATCTAGTTGTTGTAGTTTATTCTGCACCATCTATTTAGGTAAAATTAATTTTAATCGCATGCACTGGTCCGAATTGATCATCAATGGTTCATCTAAACTAATGAAAGAAGGGTGTGTGCATACACGACAATATATCTGCTTCCCTCTATTTTATGCTTGTTCAAGGTGCCAGCCCCAAAAGAACAAATATTTTGCTTGATGGGGTTGGCAGCTCCATAATTAATAGAAGCATCAAATTAGTCATGCAACTTGGGAAGATCAAGAGCACACAAACAAGTAATGAACAGAGGCTCGGAGCAGTGATGTAATAGCTAGCATCAGAAAATGTAGGGTAAAATGAACAAAAAGCAGCGGAACCACATGCTAGTTTGCTGATGTGTAATTAAGCATAGAGAACATTAAGCAGTCTGATGGAACCAACAGGTGGCATCAGAACAAAACTAAAGCATATTAACTATATGTGCACTGGTATGTAATTTAGCACATGTAACATGTTCACTGCCAGAAGTATTGCCCTATAGGTGCAAGCAGAATAACGCGTCTCATGAAAAACTGAATGATGCCCTAAAGAAATTCAAAGGTGCGGTGCTTATGCTAGGAAAGTGAACGTAGGCGTCGGCCGTTGGATAATAGTACCTGATTCTCGGCGGCGTATGGGTATCGTTGTCATACTTGATAGCTAAGGATCGTCGATGGTGCTCGTGTTGCGGTTGAGTTTGGGCCGTCTGTCGCCGTCGCTGAAGCGGCTCCGGTGCTACGGTTGCGGCGCCTGTCGACATACAAGAAAGCTCATCTGTGGTAAGTGAACAGTTGCACGATAAAGAGAAAAATCGAAGGAGTACAAATCAAAATAACCTGATGAGGCTACGACATTGGTAAAGCAGGGCCGGTGGAGTTGAATATGGCGTCCATGGAGTGGGTCCGGTGCAGTGGACGAAGGCTTCGGCGGGCGCGTTGTACAGTGCTTTCGGTGAGGCAGATCTGTTGTGGCGGATGAGGGCTTGTATGAAGGGCCAGCGAAGGGGTGGATGAGGGAGTCAGTGAAGGGCCTACGCTGTGGTGTACGAGGGTGCCGGTTAAGCAGATCCGGTGCGGTGGACCATGATGGCGGTCAAGGAGATCTGGAGCGGTGGACAAGCTAGTCGCTGAACCGGCTCCGGTGAGGTGGTGAGTTGGCAGTTGGGGGTTCCAAGGAGCGGAAGGTAGATCCGGCGGGGTGTGAGGTCCACCGTTGCGGCGGAGGACTAGATTTGGCGGCTTGCCGTGGTTGGGGGGTCGGGGAGGGGAAGGGGAGGGGGGCAAAGAGGGGAAAACAATGGAGTTACCAAAGCAGCCCTTTTCCGTTCATGTGGCAGGGGTAAAACAGGAATATCGTTGGGCTAAACTTTTGGGCGCGTGATATTTCGATGTGAGCGGGAAGTTTGAAAGCTTTTGGTGCCTAAAATTATAAGTATTATGCTCTCATACGGCCGACTATGATATCATGGCCGACAATTTGTTTGTTTTGCACGCAAAAAATGTGCAAGTTTTGAAAATCAATGTCACCAACTCGAAACTTAGATTGTCCATTCAATTCAAATATGGATCATTGAGCTACTACAAGCAAATACCATCATATGGTCCAATTCAAATGAAATTCCAAATGTGTTTATCCTAAATATGATGACAAAAGCAAAAATGTGTATGTGTATGAATAAAGTGGATGATTATAAAGTTTGAACATGCCCGTATGTGTATATCTCTAGGTTTGATATATGAATTTGAAATCAAGAAATCCCGGCTTAATAAATGTACCTCCGTTTAAATGAATTACAAAAGCTAATGATGGAGTCGAATTCCAAAATTCCAACCTTAGGTTTGTAATTCTGGTACATCAAGGTATATCACGCATGTTCAAAAGTATCGTTATCTCATAGTACAAACTGTGAAACAAATTGATCAACCATGAGTGCACAATATCTCAATTACGCTAAAGTGCCTCAAATATAGACAGCTCACTCTTTATCTGAAGTCAACCCCCCGCCCACCACCACCACAACCACACACACACATAGAGAGAAGTCGTTCTCTCCCCCCAAACACCAACACACAAGCACATTAACACCCCTCTCTCTTGTAAAGTCCGGACCCCAACATAGGTCTCTATCACTTTGTCTCTCGGGCATGCACACATCTCTTCCCTGACTCTCTAGGTCTCCCGCTATCTCTCTTACCCAAGCACACGCACTATGTAGAGTGTATATTTCCCATACACACAAAACGTCGCCCCCAAACGTCTATCTCTCTAGTTATGTGGTTCTCGCACACTCACCTCACACACTACCCCCACTACAAACAAGCACGCTTTTTCTCCTTGTGCACCACTCTCCTCTTTCTATCTCTCCAACATGCGGACCCGCCCCAGCTCCTTCCCTGTATACATATTTGTTGTGACTCTTTGCATAGCTCCCTAATGTATAATCGTTCTCGATTTCGCACATTGTTCTCTACACCATCTATTCTAGATCTCTCATGAAGTCCCTATCACACACACGATGACTCGCTTCCCTTGCGTCTCTGTTCATAGGCCAATTTCGAACAACATCAACATTGTCTCCCTATCTATATGCCATTTATGGACACAAACGACCCCTCTCGCCCCCTCTCTTCCTCCCTCTCTCTCTCTGTCGCTAGCTCTCTCTTTCTCTCGCTCTCACACCCCTCTCCCACACACACACTCGATGTCTCTTCCAAGTAGTCTGCTCCCCCCGCCCGCACTCGTGCTATCTCGCTACTACACATGTCACACCATTCCCCCTTCCCTTATACTAGGTTCACATAATCAGTGGTCTCTCTACTCCACATACACTCTCTCCCTCTCACACACAAACACGTGCACAAACACACACAGACACGCACAAACACCCATTTATCTAGATCCTCATCTCTCCTCATGTCCGTATGTGTATCTCACACACTCACTCTCTAATTATGCATATGTGTCTCCATGTTACACAACACAAAGCCCCATGTACATTTCTCTCTCTATCCTCCACACACATAGACACAAAGAATCTATTATCATTGCCTCAGTCTCTAACATATCACACACACACACTATCTCTCTCTCTCTCTCGCAAACACGCTCAACAAGGGTTTCCCCGTGAATAACTTACCGTCTATTCATCAATAGTCGTGGCAGTACGGCGAACACGAGACGTGAAAAATAATAAATCTACACGTGCTTAGACCACATAGTATGACTACTAGGACTAGAGCAAGCCAAAAAGCACGCCGCCGTTACCCCCTCCTTGTCAGCGACGGGAAAATCTTTGTTTTACACAGTTGAGAAGTCATTGTGCTAAGGCCCCACATGCCGAGGTGTTGAATAGAATGTAGATGCTAGTTTACGGAAGCAAGTATCGATAATACATTTGTATCTCCATACTTATATTTCTTCTCTTATAAAAAACCGAGTTGGTGATGATGGTACGTGTGCCATCTTGCAATATAGACCATCCGATCTATATCTGACGGATGGAAATTAAACTAAAAGATACCCGCACCCCTCTCCACATTTGCAGACAAGGCCTTCCCTCGTTCATCCTTATCTCCAACAAACCTCATTGTTGAGCAATTAAGAAAGGAAGTCTCTGGAACAAACTGGCCTGGTGGCCGCTGCCGGTGTCGTCAATCCCCATGCCTCCGCTCAGTCCGACCACCAACCACCACCACACCCCACTCCTCTTCACCTTATCTCATATTTCTCGAGATATCTAGTTTTTACACATGGGATTACTCCCGCAAGGGTCAATCACAACAAGTGTTTTATAAAAAAATGCATCTTGATGTTTCGTGCAATGCACGGATCTTGCTAGTACTCCTACACAAGGCTAAGTTGGTGATGCTGGTGTGTCTGCCATCCGTCGTTTCTGACCATTAGATCTACATCTAACGATTGTGAGGTAAGTTGTTACCTTTTCTCACCAACATCCCACTTGTCTACCAATTTGCATAAAACCCATAATTAGTATCTTAAAACCAACCACTTCCTCCCTGACCTCACCAAAACATCCCAAGGAATATATTCTAATTGAAAAATAATATATCTCTAGTGACATATGTATATCAAAATTAGAGTGTTTTGTACCAAGTTTGTGAATAAGTATTATTCTAATTATGATTCGTTGCAACGGACATGAACATTGCTAGTATTTCCAGCCATGCATTTTTTCCCTAGTATTCCAGAGTTTCGAGTTTTCCATCAAGATATTAGTCACTCATGGTTGATATTTACTTTCAATCATGTACACATATGCACTATGTAACTATCCTTGCTTATTGGCTTCCAAAGCTTAACTTTCACTCCTACTTTCAATATGTAGAGTATTTAACAAAAAACTACCACTTTCAACCATCCATAGGAAGAATATATTGTACAAAAAATAGCAAAAACATACCCAAAATTTCTTAATCCACGTAAAAAACTACCTAGTACTCCTACCGATTAGGTTCGTTTAAACCCATTTATGACAGGGTTGGCCCACATGTCCGTGATAACAAGGCAGCTTAAACCAACACATTTTGTTTGACCGTTGACACGAGGGACCCACATCTGACCTTCTGTCCTGTTATTCCCCTCAAATCATTATTTTTCCTGAACATTACTTCAAACAGTACTGATGCGTGTTCGTCGGTGGTGCCGGTGATGAGCGAGTTGGCCGCCGCTCCGCCGGACGGGCCGGATGCCGCGCTGGCCTCCGCACGGGTTGGCAGGATGGCCCGAGCGTGACTCACGAGTGAGCAAGCCGCCGCGCTGGCCTTCGCTCGAGCCAGATGGCTGGCCTTAGCGCGGCGCGCGCAAGCAAGCCGCCGCGCTGCCGTGCCAATCTTGCTAGCAAACCTTGCAGACAAGCAGCTAGATGAAGCTATCTTGGCTAGCTAGCGGCCGCGAGCGCCGGACGGAGATGGCATCCGGGCTGCCGCAATATGGGCTCTGCACCGCCGATGGTTTTGACCTCGCCTTCCGCCGACGGCGGTAGCTGTGTCCCATGGCCGAGGATGACTAGGTGGACGGGCCGGAGGTAGGAGGTCACTCGAGGATTTTTGTTGGTAAGAGCATGTACAATGGTTGATAAGGTAGTCTTATCTTAAGTCTGCCACATATGCAAGTGGTAGTAGTTTCTTGGCATTTTAGGGGTTTCTTGTAAGGAACAATGTACGTACTACTAGCAACAAAAGGCGATTCTAGGTTGCGTTGTACTCCAACGAGTACTACTAGTGGTCGTGGGAGTGTATACCTCATTTTGTGGGTTCGATTCGGCCGAACGCACGGCGGCCTTTTTTTTAAATAGTACTACTACACTTCACTGCGAGCCAATATTTTACACGGGTAGTTTGAGTTTTGAAGTCAAACGGACGTGCGGCCCCACAATCTGGGTGCACTGGACAGCCTAGCCACATGAACGGGTTTTCCTTCCCAGCATCCCGTGGCTTGCGTGCTCGCCCTAGCCGCACCTCGGTTGTAGCTTCCTCATCAGCTAGTAGCATATTTAAACTAGTGCCTCCCAATTAAGCCTGAGGAGCCGGAAAAGCCTGGTAGGGCATTGGGAACTGTGCAATATGGCTCTGTACGTAAAGTGCTCTACTACTATACTCTGTAGCTTGTGGCGTTGCACGCATGGACTTCACTCCATTATAGGCTCTACTATAAAAGAAATTCCTCTTGATGTGTTTTTCTGAAACGGAGGCAAAAGCTTTGCTTCATCTCATTCATAAAGAAGGAACTACTAACAAAGTTCGACGAGATCCATTACACCTCCAGAAATGGAAGCAAAAAGCCTAGTCTCGCTGTATCAAATAACTCAAATGTTCTGCCCCCGCAGTAACCGTTGCTGATAAACAAGCTACTAGTGTGTGCGTGAGAGGAGCGGCTGAGTAGGCCAGCTACATGAGAGGAGCGGCTGAATAGAGCACCGAGAGTACCCACTAGGCCACTACGCATGTGTACTTCCCCTGCATTGATAGTACAACGATGGTTCTAGAGAACAGTAGTACCCTCCACTTCCAGCTGTAGCTCCTTGGCCCTGAGATTCGTGCACTATACTAGACTAGACTAGACTAGACTAGAAGTACAGTACATCGCACTACTAGTTGGGAAAAGTAGTACTAGTACTGCTATAGTACGAGTACGTACTCCTTTGTCACATAATGTAAGACGTTTTTTGACACTAGTCGGCGTGTACAAAAAATGGCAAAAACATAACCAAAATTTCTTAATCCACGCCAAAAACTACTACCTAGTGCCAAAAATTTCTTACTAGTGCTATTATTTATAGTATAATGCAATCCCATAACGTTCCATAATCCATTTCTTTCAAAAAAATCTCTTCTGGAGAGAAGATTCCTATCTCCACGCGAGCTTCTCATAGGCCAGCGCCACCGCATGCAGTCATGTGTGAGAGAGGGAGACATCCATGCAGCATGCAGAGAGAGGAGAACGTGGGCGGACAACCAATAGGCTGCATGGGGCATTTATAGTTGCTAGCTCCTCCCATCCATGCGCCAGGGGTATTTCTGTCCAGAAAGCATGCAGCGAGCCCCTGCCTTGGTATCCGGGTCTGCTCTTATGCGCAAAGTAAAAAGAATCGGAGGGAGTACTAGTAGTAAATAATAGCCTCACCCCTTCGCTGAGCAACGATTTACAGTTGGAAGGGACGAGGCCTTGCGGTTACTACGCTCTTATCTCCTCCTCGCCAGTTCCCCTCCCCCCGGAGAGAAGACAGTTTGTCGCTACTCCCATGGATTCGCCAGGCGGTTCTCCTCCTCGTCGGGGTTGGGAGTCCTTGGACGACGATCCTGTGGGAGAAATCGCACGCCGCTCCGACGTCCTCACCGCCGCAAGACTTGGTGCTTCCTGCACCAACTTTTTCAAGATGCTTCTTAAACAAGCTTGGGAAAATGCCATGCTTGTTGGTCTTCCATGCGTCCTCGAGGAGAAGGTTCTTCTATGGGACAATCCTTCGAACAGTCCACCGCTCCCTAGCCATGGTTGCACGTTGACTCCGCTAGAGTTGCCGACGTTGAGTGGTAGTCAGATTTTTCCCGATGAGCAGGTCAGTAATGGAGTTTGATCATGTAGTACTTAGTCATTCCATTTCCATCCCGTAATTTTTCCGCTGCCCACCGTCTTATATATAGGTCTGGGTCGGTGCCAGTGAAGATTGGCTTGCATACCTCCGGCCGGATACCACCATCATTTTGCACAACATCCACAACAGTGCGGCCCTTCCGGTAGACCCCTTCTCCACCATTGGGATCGGCCTTCCAGACTGGCTGGGCTTGAATACGTATGATGATGCCTACATGAGATTGAAGAAGATAGTAATTGCAGACCCGCCGACAAAGCGACGCGGCTATGACGATTACTATCTCATCGCGGTGTTCGACATAAGGATTGCCATCAATGCAAGAGGCAGTAACAGCAGAGGCTGGCGCATGTTGGCAGTAGCAGATTTGTACCCCTACAGGTTCGAAGACGACGTGTGCCATCTAGGCCACATCTTCGCGGTGACAAGCTAGGGACTTGTTTCATCTGGTTGCCATCCTACGGTACGGGAGGTTACAAACGAAATGCACAAACCATCATTTGTATCCCTAACAGTACTCCATTATTTTGCAGGGACCAGTCATCCCCCGATCAAAATAAGATCGCCGATCCTGGATGTGCATTTGCATCCGCGATTCAGTCTAACCTGGAACCTTGTAGCTGACTTTGGCATATTGGGATCAACTATCTTAGCAGTCGTTACCCATGGTACCACTGATGTGCAACATGGTCACACAATCTACCACGACCGGACCGTCACCATCTACCCAGGTATTCCATTTTTTAACCCTCTCGCCTTCTCTTTCATTGTTGTACTAGTAGGAGTACTTTATAGCTTGGAGGACGCGTATAGCTAGCTAGGCCCTTGAAGACTTGAACCAACTAGCTGCCACCATTTTTGTTTTTCCATGTCTTACTATCTCATCCATGTAGCCAAGAATGGCTATATATAATAAGCCGGTTATTTTACTTCCTGTATACCGGAGTAGTACTATTTGCTGCACAGTATTATTGACCGCCATATTTGACCACAACATTATTATGCATGGACCTTGACTATGTACGTCACCATGTGTCCAGATCTGGGATGCCGCGTGTACCAGATGAACGGCGCCGAGATCGACCCCCATGATGCTATGTGGGTGCCGAGGAACACTCTTGGAGAGTACTCGCTTTTCATCGGGGATAGCTACCCCATTGTGAAGCGGATGCCACCTTCCTTGCATGACACGAAAGGCCTGCCGTTCATGAAGCATGGTTGTGTCTTCACTGCGCACTGCCGGATGAACGACATGCTGGGACACGCTATCCCTGATTTATGCCGCTTCAGCTTCGATGAGTCTCCATCATGTGGAAACGGACTAGAAAGCTGCGACAATGATTCCCATTGCCCACCGCTATGGATCGTGCCATCCATGAAGAACACCTGGGACTGGAACCTGGAGGAGGACATGTAGCCCATCTATAACGTGTAAGTGGAGTACGGTAATTGTGAACAGTAGCGCTGTGAATATATGTAGACTACTCGTGCACAAATTTATCACATGAATTGGAGATGAAGTTCTGTGGCATACTGGCATTTGTCCTTTAGAATTTATTACTAGTAAATGTGTTATGTGTACGTGCAACTTGTGTAGTTGTTGCACGGGCTCCAACATGCTCTTTGAGAAAAAAGGTGGCACAACTTTGGATATACGTGATGTGGCGGCATCATACAGTAGCATTGTTTGCTATAGTTGTAGTACACTCCTACTAGGACGACAAATCCTATAAAACCATGCGCTTGGCTCTGTGCCTCTTCGGGAGGTTCAACAGTTCGTACTCGTGTGAACCTTGCACTTGGCTCTTCGCCTCTTCGGAAGGTCCAACAATGATGATACTACAGTACAATATGCTTCTGGCAATCTGACACCGATTGAACTGCTACACGTCCACCGTGAGGGCGAGGGCGAGGGAGAGGGTGTTGTAGTCAAAACCCTCTCCTCGTCCTATGAACCACCACGCGCGTAGGCGAGGGAGAGGCGTAGTAAGCAAGCTTCTCCTCGTTCGGCGAGTTGATGGGACACATCAAAGCAGTACTAGTAGTAGTAGTCCATACTGTGTCCTTTCTGATTAATATGAATTAATTTAAACGAGAAAATACACTGGCGGTCAACGTATGTAACAATACGCTCTTTACAATCACTATATATAGTTTTGCGGCGATTATACGGTCACTATATATAGTTTCACCGTATTGCACCCTACTGACCGGCCACATAGTCGATGTGGCACTTTTTTGACTGGTTAAATTGTCACCTGGTTTCTGGGTCCCACCTGTCAGTTGGCAGAGCAAAGAAATCAGTTAAACAAAACTTTACGCAGGCGCGACACGAGTCCAACCCTTGTGCGCGAACCGCCCTGGCTATGTATGTGAGTGCATGCACGCGTCCTCCCTCGGTCTTCCAACAAAGAGTGTACATTGGCTATAAAACAAAGAGTGTAGTGCATGATGTACATCTACACTTCCAATGCATTTATCCTTTAATCTAAATCGATATTGATTGACTAATGCACCAACTTGTGCTGTAGGTTTAGGTTACATGTCTATCCTTAATTACAGCATGCAACGGCCTTCATTTAATCTTCTTATCTCAATGGTCGCATGCACACATAAGTCTGCTACATTTGGGCGTTAATTATGCCCTGGTCAATGTGTAAATCTCTAAATGTACAGTCTTTCACGGACGTAGGGAGTAGGTTGAGCACTTGAGCGTGAGCGTGTGTGTTGCGTTGTGTGCTGTGTGCCGCATGGGTACGTGAGTGTTGGGTGCGTCCATGTGTACGTGTGAGTGTTGCATGTTGCATGCATGGATGCATGCATGGGGCTTACTCCCTCCCATTGACATGCTCATATTTCAAGCTTCCTCTGTTCCCTCCATATGGTGATACTCCCTCTGTTCCCAAATACGGAGTATTTGTCTTTCTACAGATTTCAACAAGTGACTAGGTACGGAGCAAAATGAGTGAAGTGAGCGTAGAGGCATAGGGGTACCATAGAAAGGAAGTCCTCGCGATCCATTATTCCCCATCTCGGTCAAAGAGAACTATTCAACTAGTCTTCACAGTGAAGTGACAATACACGCTACAGCAGATGGGACACGTAATTAATAAGCTGAACCAGCGTGTTGGTGTTACTAAATCAGCCTTACCCAGTACTGCCATCTCTTCTTCTTCCTCCTCTCTTCCCCATCATCGGCCGCACACCATTTACCTCCACTCACTGCTCGCCCGCCCGCGCCATCTTCCTTGGTAGCTTGCGCGTACCATATGCCCCCGCTCACTGCTCGGCCACACAAGGAGAAGCTTCCTCGCTCGCCTGCCCGAATCCACTTCCCCGCTGGCTCGCAGGCACCGAAAACCCCAATGGCAGAACCGAGTGACAAGCAGAGCCGCGATTGGAATTCCCTCCCCGATGTTCTCTTGGAGCAGATCTGTAGTCGTATGGACCTACTCAGCACCATCCGTCTGGCTGCATGCTCGGTGTCTTTGTACTGTCTACTCGTCTGCAACCGGCCGACTCTTTTGAAGACACCCTGCTTGCTGATGCCCGATCCTCGCAGGTGGCCCAGACACCGACTTGACGATCTTAAAGAGGTTGCCATGGTGCCCCTCAACATGCTACCACTACCCGTCCACCTGTCCTTCATGCGCGGCCACTACTGGGCGGGCATGAAGGCCAACTGGATCGTCCTCATCCACCACACCGGTAGTTCGTGGTGTCTCGTGGATATCTACACCCATCGAGAGATCACCCTTCCATCGTTGGATACCGCCGCCATCGAGCCTCACGGCCCGTTGGACACTCCTCCCTACTACGCACAAGACGCGTCAAGCTTTTGGCTCGACCTCTGTTTGCAGAAAGTTGTAATCTGCAAAGTGCCCACACCATCAGAAGACTACATGGATTACAAGCTCATTGCCTTGTTCAACATGGGATTAGTCTATCTGGAATCCGGTCGCCATACATGGTTATGGCTCATCATCAAACCTATTGAGGCAACATTTCTGTCTGATGCTATAGTGCATGATGGCATCGTTTACGCCGTCGAAACACAGATTGGCTGCCTATACTGGTGGAATCTATCGTCGTGTAATTGTTCTATCTCATCTCATCTTGACCTTATGAATACGACTGCATGTTCATTTGTTATAAATTTAGAATGCATAGCATGTCTACAACCACATCATTGCTATATGTTCCTCTCATTTCCTAGATTTTTATGACCACACATGTTATTGTTAGAGTTGATATGAGAACAATTGGCATCTAATGATTGTTAGAATACATATTATGAGCATAACATCATGATTTCTATATGTTACTCTTATTTACAAGATTTTTATAACAACACATGTTATTGCTTAGAGTTGATATGAGAACAGTAGTAGTAAGTGCTATGGTAGAATATGAGTAGGCGCTGTCATAGCTATTTTCCTCTCATTGTTACATGATGTTCGAACCATGACATATTGCTAGAATATGAAAGCCATTGGCTTATTTTGTTAACTTGGGGTATGATTATGACCACGACATTGCAATTCTCTATCTATGATATGTGTCACTGTTATAATAATCTTAATTCCACACATACTCTGTACATGATTGTTTATTTTTGCCCTTTTGGTCTCCAATTTGAATTGTTGCAACAGACGCAAATATGCTGGCCTTCATGATTCCAGGACCTGGAATCATACCAGCCGATGGGTGGTGGTTTATCCCTCGTTCAGCTGACGGCGGTCATTTGATGCTCATTCGCACGTACCAAATTGACCAAACCATTACATCAAACCACATGCAGTACAATACGTGGGGCGTTCGTGACATTGATGGCTATGGCTGCTTCGTGTTCGAGAAAGATCCCAACTCCATTGGGCTAGGCGTATTCAACTGGAGGCGGGTTTACAGCCTAGGCAACCACTCCTTGTTCCTCGAGCTCAATTATCTGATCATCCAACCAATCATTGATCATATCACTGGTGATGATTACTGTGCTATGCAACTTCCATTCGCGACGTGGGGGGGGGGGGCTATGTTTACACATCATACCATGGGTTTCATGAATCACCATATCCAGAGATTTGTCTACACAGCTTGTTGCCAGATAATCTTCAGTGTGTGAAAGGCATCAAGCTTCCATGCGATGGATGGCTTTTGCAAACCCGACATGTGGCGATGTGGTTCATGCCAACAGCAAATATGCACAACATGATTCGTGCTGATATCTAGATTGAGCCATGTATTCTGCTGCTGTAGCACGACCCTCTTTTGTTGGATATTATGTACTGTTGTTAGTTTGAAGCACTCCTCTGGTTTGAAGGATATATATATATATATATATATATATATATATATATATATATATATATATATCAGTTAGGCTTCAAGTGCGTACTTGTTAGTTAAACCTATGTATAAATTGTGACACTAAGTACGACTAGTAAGTAGTACAGTAGCAGTACTAGTATACGTCGGTCAAATTATTCATCATGTCCACACATTGAATTGACGTGTCAACACGCTGCGCGTGAGGTGACACAAGTATCCCGGCGGCGTGTTCGGGTATTCTGGACTTCATATTTGGAGTACCACTTATCTGTCGAAATCTTTCATCATTCACTTAAAACAGTCGATTGATCATACATTGAGTACCATATAACTGGAATTACCCATGCAAGTCGAAGAAGGATTGGCCGGTGCTGCCGGCTGGCATCAAGTTCGATCCCACAAATCAGGAGCTGATCGAGCACCTTGAGGCCAAAGTGAGTGCTGACAGCATGAGATTTCAGTCTCTCATCGATTTGTTCATACCAACCATCGACAGCCAGCAGGCACATGCTACACCCAACCTGAGAAACTTCCAAGTAAGACACCGATCTGTCGTCCACTTGCACAAACATATTCCTTTGTTTATAGCTCTATTTATCTTTTTAGACACAGACCTGGTGAAGCAATTACAATTTGACAGTTAATAAAAAGTGAAACAAGTGACTGCAACATGCCAAAGATGTTATGAAAATGCCAACTAGGTACACTAAAACCTGTATTCCACAATACGGTAGGTATCACACTGAGTGGCCTAAGGAAGCATTTCTTCCAGCGCAATTCCAGGGCGTTCAAAAGGGGCACGTGGACGCGTCGCGAGATACAGTCGGAGTGCGGCATGCACGCGATGTGGCACAAGACCGGCAATACCTTGCCGGTGATGGTCAATGGCCGGCAGACGGGCAGCAAAAAAGGTTCTGGTGTTGCACACCAGCAAGAACTTCGAACAGCAGAGGACCAACTGGGTGATGCACCAGTACCACCTCGGGGACCTGGAGCAAGAGAAGGAGCGGGAGCTGGTCCTCTGCAAGATTTTCTACTAGACGAACACTAGGGCCAGGAGTAAAAAGATTATAAGTTAGTTTGGTATTGGTAGTTGTACTACCTTGTCGTCCACAAGTTGGTATTGTTGTTAACGGTCTTTTGGTATGAACTTGCATTTGCTTCCAACCATCATGCCGAGGGTCGACGTGGATATAAAGCTGAATCATTTGTTTCGAAATGAATTTTCAGGCACCTGATTTTATTTGATGGGTAGCATAAGCACCCGCCGTTCGAATTCCCAGTTCTCCAATTTTTTCGAAACAAGTGCATGCACTTATTATCACGATAAAAAAACAATATTCGTGCCACATCCCAGTTATCAGTCTGTACTTGCAGAATTCTCTCGTTTATTGAGCACGTATATTGTTTTTTCAGGTCGAGCAAGTTTCAACTGGGTTGTAGAATGCCCAGGGTTGGTTTTGTTATTAACAGGCCCAGCCCATGACGACAAGGGGCACAAAGATCCAGTAGGTATCTACTGGTCTCTGGCCCGCCAACGTTAGTTATATTTTGTCTTACAACATCCGCAGGCAGTTTTTTTACTGAATCAAACACACAACCCAGTTCTATTTTCCTCTTGAAACGCATGTCCTACATCCGTTTTCTAATCTCTACCTATAGTTTTGCTAGTTCATATACACGTATCATTATATTGAAAACACATAAAATTCCCTTTTCATATTTACATCCTTATTTTTGTTGTTTTTTCCCACCCAACGCTGATTTTTTTACCACTGGTTTTCCCTTAAACCAACTCAATTGTCCCACATCTTATTTGCTTACACAAACAAAAAGATTTTTTTGGCAAATCAATAAGTTCTTAAAAAATGTTTATCATTTCGGGATTACAACAGTTCGGACTCCACCGAAATATGCAAAATAAGGTTGAACTTTTTGACCGTGGTCCTGGGCAGAAAATGGGCTGTAATAAATTACTTAAGAATTAGCAAATGGGCTGCAAATTATAAAAAATAGCAAATGGGCTTTATGTTGTCTGCCACTGATTTGGAGGCTGACTTGTGGGCCTACTAAGTTCATGCGTACACAAGGTTTCTCAAAAAAGAAACTTAGTCAACAATCGACTCTACCAGCGTCAGACCGTTAGATGTCAATCTAACGGCAATCGTGCTTCTTCAGTCTCCGATCTTCCTACCCCTGCCGCCCAAACAAGCGCCGTCGGAACAACCGGCGCCCACCTCCCGTGGCCGGCAGTGCTGCCGGGAAGGCCTCACGGCCCCATCATACTCGCATCCCTAGCCTATCTATCCCTCTACACACCCACACCTCCTGTTATTTTCCGGCAATGGCAGGCGAACCAGTCAACCCTCGTACTCTCCACCACATGGGCATCCACTGTCATGTCTTCCCCAGCTCCATGTCGTTCCCTTCGTAGGCCTCGCCGTCGTCCACTGCCCTGGTGCTCTCGGTGCGGCGTGGTCAATGATGTCCATCCAACGACCGTAGCACTTCTTTAACCTCTGGTCTTCTTGCCCCAGCCGCCCAAAGAAGCGCCGGTCGTGCCGCATGCTCCTGCCTCCCGTGGCCGGCTGTGCTGCCGCGGAGGCCTCACCGTCCGGGGACTACTCCCACCGCTGGCCAGGCCATCCCTCCACTCACCCACTCCCCCTGTTATTATGCGGCGACGGCAGCCTCACACCGCAGCCAAACCAGTGAACCCTCATACTCCTCTCCGCGTGGGCATCCATTGCCGCGTCTTCCCGGCTCCGCGTCGTCCCCTTCCTAGGCCTCGCCGTCGTCCACCGCCGTGGTGCTCTCGGCGCGGGGTGGTCAGTGTGGTCAACGACCAAGTTCCATCGGAAGAGTACTGTACATGGAGAGGCTGACAGCTGGGTCCACGGCAGCCGCAAGGAAGTGCCTCCTTATTATGCACAAAATAATTATTCTTCCACCTGACAGCAGGGACCCACCGGACGGGCCACCAGTATTTCGTGGAAAAAACGTTTCCCCCCTGACTGCTGGGACCCACCGAACGGGCCACCGTATTTCGCGAAAAAACGTTCCCCCTGCTGTCGGCTCAGACCCACCGGAAGTGCCTCCTTATTACACACACAAAAATGAATACTCCCCATGCTAGGTGGGACCCACCTTGGTGGGAGGCTGACTTGTGGGCCTACTATGTTGACGGGGATGGAGGGCTTTGTCAACTTAGTCAATATGAACGATTCTAGCTCCAGTGACCGTACGATGTCCATCCAACGGCCGTAGTGCTTCTTCAACCTCTGGTCTTCTTACTCCAGCCGCCCAAAGCAGCGCCGGTCGTGTCGCCTGCTCCTACCTCCCGTGGCCGGCTGTGCTGCCGCGGAGGCCTCACCGCCCCCTACTATTCCCACCGCTGGCCAGGCCCTGCGGCGACGGCAGCCTCAAACCGCAGCCGAACCAGTGAACCCTCGTACTCCTCTCCGCGCGGGCTTCCACTTCCGCATCTTCCCCGGCTCCGCGTCGTCCCCTTCCTAGGCCTCACCTTCGTCCACCGCCGTGGTGCTCTCCGCGCGGCCTGGTCAACATGGTCAAGGAACTACTTCCATCGGAAGAGTACTATACGTGGAGAGGCTGACAGCTGGGTCCACGGCCACAACCCAGTTTTTGTGATTTGCCAAGTAAGTCGCTTTGTCAGGCCTGTTGGGCTACAAATCTTTCAAGACGAGGAGAGCTTTCATTTGGTTGGCTAAGAAAATGGCCCATCAGTAATGAGAAATGGGCTATACATTTTTAAAACACATCAAACCGGCAATTAGTTTCAAATATCTTTTTTTCATTTCTAGATTTTAAATTACATTAATTTTTATGCGTGGAGAATTTGTTGGATTTTATATTGATATACATTTATTTTTAAAATCAGTTTGAATGTGAGTCAAAATTTCGAGATCAAAAATAGTTCGGACCGCACCGAAATATGCAAAATTTCGTATAATTTTTTAATCGTGGCCACAATATGGGCTGTAATGCTAACAAAAAGAATATGGGCTCCAAAAAAACCTTAATAATTAGCAAATGGGCTGTAAATTATTAGAAATAATGGCAGATGGGATGTATGTTGTTTTCCACAGATTTGAGGCTTTCTTAAAAAAGGTTGACGCACAAGAAGTGAATGTTGGATGGCCATCCAACGGCCGTCTTCTTCAATCTCTGCTCTTCCTGCTCCAGTCGCTCAAACAAGCGCCGGCGAGACTGCCTGCTCCCTCCTCCCCGCGGTTGGCTCTGCTGCCGTGTAGGCCTCACTGCCCCACCGTACTCCCATCGCTGGCCTAGCCATCCCTCTACTCACCCACACCTGGTGTTATTCTTCGGCGATGGCAGACGAACCAGTAAACCCTAATACAGTCGTACTCCCCTCCACGTGGGAAACAACTGCCGAGTCTTCCCTGCCTCCGTGTCGTTCCCTTCCTAGGCCTCGCCGTCGTCCTCCGCCCTGGTGCTCTCGACGCGGCTTGATCAACGTGGTCAACGACCTACATGCATCTGAAGTGGACCGTACGTGGAGAGGATGACAGTTGGGTCCACGGCTGCACACAAGGAAATGCCTCCTTATTACACGCAAAATAATGATTCCTCCACCTGACATCAGGGACCCACCGAAAGGGTCTCTGTATTTCGCGAAAAAACGTTACCGCCGCTGACATCTCGGACCCACCAGCTATATCTTCGCACGCAAGGAAGTGCCTCCTTATTGCTCACAAAAATAATGAATACTCCCCCATGTTAGCTGGGACCCATTATAGTGGCAGGCTGACTTATGGGCCTACTAAGTTGACGGGGACGGAGGGCTTTGTCAACTTAGTCAATATGCACAATTCGAGCTCCAATGACCGTACGATGTTCATCCAACGGCCGTAGTGCTTCTTCAACCTCTGGTCTTCTTGCTCCAGCCGCCCAAACCAGCGTCGGTCGTGCCTCGTGTTCCTGCCACCCGTGGCCGGCTGCGATGCGGTGGACGCCTCACCGCCCCCTACTACTCCCACCGCTGGCCAGGCCATCCCTGTACTCACCCACACCCCATGTTATTCTATGGTGATGGCAGCCTCACACCGCAGCAAAAAAGTGAACCCTCGTACTCCTTTACGCGTGGGCATGCACTGCCGCGTCGTCCCCTTCGTAGGCCTCGCCATCGTCCACCGCCCTGGTGCTCTCGGTGCGGCATGGTCAACGTGGTCAAGGAACGGCTTCCATCGGACGTGGACTGTACATGGAGAGGCTGATAGCTGGGTCCACGGCTGCAGCAAGGAAGTGCCTCCTTATTATGTGCGAAATAATTATTCCTCCACCTGACAGCGGGGACCCACTGGACGGGCCACCGTATTTCATGAAAAAAATGTTTGCCCCTGACTGCTGGGAGCCACCAGCTACATCTTCGCATGCAAGGAAGTGCGTCTGGGCAAAAAAAAAACGATTCGCCCCCTAACTGCTGGGACCCACCAGCTACATCTTCGCAGGCAAGGAAGTGCCTGACAGTCGGGACCCACCTGGTCGAAGCGTACGTAGCGTTGTCATTCTGGTCGCGAACGTGTACGTACATATATATTGGTGGATGTAGAGGCGCGCACGTGTCATAGTAGAGGCGCGTACGTGTCGTAGTAGAGGCGCGTACGTGTCGTAGTAGAGGCGCGCACATAGCGTGTACACGTACGAATAGAGGCCAGGGTGCAAGAAAGACAATACGGCCATCTATGTGTACATACGGGCGGGGTCTCGAACGCCTACTCGCGCATACGTATGGCCAGGGCTTGTGTACATGGCTCGGTCGGAACGGAGAAACAGCATCGTCCTCGTGTTCATGGGGAGGCAACGGAATGCGTCGTGTTCATGGGGAGGCAATGGAATGTGTCGTGTTCATCGGGAGGCAACGGAACGCGTGGGAGCCAACTGGCTGGGTCGGAACGGAATGCGTGATCGTGTTCATCGGGAGGGCTTGGACAGAACATGCGATGGAAACGAGGTCTGGCATACTGCAAAATGGAGGAAACGGCCTTGTCTTCGACCGGCCATGTTCGAAATGGGATCCTGTTCATCGGGAGGGATCTGGCGTACCAGAAAACAGAGGAAACGGACCTCCTACGGTCGAAACGGGGGTCCTGTTGATCGGGAGGGGTGTGGCGTACCGCAAAACGGAGGAAACAGACCTCCTACTGTCGAAATGGGGGTCCTGTTGATAGGGAGGGGTGTGGCGTACCGTAAAACGGACGAAACGGACCTCCTACAGTCGAAACAAGGGTCCTGTTCATCGGGAGGGCGTGGCGTACCACAAAGCGGGACTCCATGGGATACTGTTCATCTCCACCGTCAACCTCCTCCAGCCTCCACAGTCTCCTGTTCATCCAGCCTCTACCGCGGGCTACTCCACCGGCTACTGTTCAACCACCCCTCCATGGGCACCCCTCCAACGTCTACTGTTCATCCAGCCCTCCACACCACGGGTTCCTGTTCAACCACCCCTACACGGGCACCCCTCCACCGTCTACTATTCATCCAGCCCTCCACCACACCACGGGGTCCTGTTCATCCAGAGGCAACGCCGCCACTCACTGTTCATCCAACCCCCCCCCCCTCGCCACGCTCACTGTTCATCCCAGAGGCAGCATCGATCGGCTTCAGTTAGCAGCAGTAGTGAAGGAATCGCTCGATCGGGTTCAGTTAACAGCCATCGATCGATCGCTCGGGTTCAGTAACGCGTAGCCTGTAGTGCAATCGCTCGGGTTCAGTTAGAGCCCAACGCCTCGCTCGGGTTCAGTTAGAGCCACCGCCTCGCACACACGCGCGTACGTGTACGATAGAAACACGGATCGCTCAGCCCCCGACCTCCCACCGTAACCAGGAACTCCCTGATATTTTCCTCCCCCTCGCTTCTACCACGGTTTTTTCTGTCATGGATGGCCCAAAGAATGTCATGCAGCTGCGTCTCCGGCCCACCCAGGACGAAAAGCCCATTTTCTGTCATGATTTTTTGTCATAGAAGTAGGAGCCCACCACATCTATGATGATACCTGGTTTTGTCACAATTATCGTCATAGAAGTGTCATATGTATGACAGAAAAAAAATTGTTCGGCCCAAAATGTCACGGATGTGTCTTTTTTTGTAGTGTCATTTATTTATATTGGTGTTGAACCTACTATATTCCAACTTTTCTATGGTCCATAAACTTTATTACTAGCCATAGATTCATCAAAATAAGCAAACAACACACGAAAAAACAGAATCTGTCAAAAACAGAACAGTCTGTAGTAATCTGTAGGTTTCGAATACTTCTGGAACCCCAAAAATTCTAAAATAAATTTCTGGACATGAGGAATTTATCTATTAATCATCTGAAAAAATAATTAACTAAATAACACTCTCCAGTAAAGAAATGGCAGCAAATCTCGTGAGCGTTATAGTTTCT
The DNA here is from genome assembly GCF_002162155.2 of Triticum dicoccoides. Classification (NCBI taxonomy): domain Eukaryota; kingdom Viridiplantae; phylum Streptophyta; class Magnoliopsida; order Poales; family Poaceae; genus Triticum; species Triticum dicoccoides. The sequence goes on from NC_041392.1 coordinate 206,260,746, forward strand.
GTTTTTCACAGCAAGATCGCAAAGACATTCCCCAAGTCTTCCCAATGTTCTACTTGGCACAAACACTAATTAAAAGCATAAAAACACATCTAAACACAGGCTATATGAATTATTTATTACTAAACAGAACCAAAAATCAAGGAACAAAAATAAAATTGGGTTGCCTCCCAACAAGCGCTATCGTTTAACGCCCCTAGCTAGGCATAAAAGTAAGGATAGATCTAGGTATTGTCATCTTTGGTTTTGATTTTCTTAGCAGAGTCATGCTCGAATCTGGGAGGTTCCTTACACTTCCCTTCATATTTGGAAATTTTTAGATCTAAAGAATACAACCTCTTATTGCAAAGGGTAATTAAAATATTCATGTGGTGAAGATTTCTGCTGACACTCTTGGGTGGTTCAAGAGATTTTTGTAAAATTTTCGTTACTTCTCAAATCTTCTCAAAAACTTGTGTCTCTTCCTGGGTATTATGTGGCCCGTTTGGTGGAGGTAGTGTTCCCACTATTCCCTCTATGATTTCATGAGAAATACTAGGATCAATTTCGATAAAATTCCCTTTGGCAACGCAATCCAAGAGTTGTCTATATGACATATTCAGCCCAACATAAAAATTGCAAAGTAAAATTCGAAAATTCACCACTAGGGTGCAATTACGATAAGATTCCATCATCCTAAACCAAGCAACTTTTAAATTTTATCGTTGTCTTTGTTTGAAGTGAAGAACTTCAAACTCGGGAGACAAAGGGGCAGATAAGGGACTAGCCATGACGACACACGACGACACAAAAAGCAAGCGAAACAAGATGAACTAGAAAAGATAAGGGGAACGGAAAAAGAGGGCGAATAAAATGGCAAGAGTGATGTGGGGGAGAGGAAAACGAGAGGCAAATGGCAAATAATGTAATGCGATGGATAAGAGTTTGTGATGGGTACTTGGTATGTCTTGACTTGTGCGTAGACTCCCCGGCAACGGTGCCAAAAATCCTTCTTGCTACCTCTTGAGTACTTCATTGGTTTTCCCTTGAAGAGGAAAGGGTGCCGCAGCAAAGTAGCCTAAGTGTTTCCCTCCGTTTTTGAGAACCAAGGTATTAATCCAGTAGGAGGCCACACGCAAGTCCCTCATACCTACACAAACAAATAAGAACCTCGCAACCAACACGATAAAGCGGTTGTCAAGCCCTTCACGGTCACATATGAGAGTGAGATCTGATAGAGATAATAATAATAAGATAAATATTTTTGGTATTTTTATGATATATATTGAAAGTAAAGATTGCAAAATAAAATAGATTGGAAACTTATATGATGGAAAATAGACCCGGGGGCCATATGTTTCACTAGTGGCTTCTCTGAAGATAGCATAAGTACTACGGTGGGTGAACAAATTACTGTCTAGCAATTGATAGATAAGCGAATAATTATGAGAATATCTAGGCATGATCTTGTATATAGGCATCACGTCCGTGACAAGTAGACCGACTCCTGCCTGCATCTACCACTATTACTCCACACATCGACCGCTATCCAGCATGCATCTAGAGTATTAGGTTTATAAGAACAGAGTAACGCATTACTTAAGATGACATGATGTACAGGGATAAACTGAAGCAATATGATATAAACCCCATCTTTTTATCCTCGATGGCAACAATACAATACGTGTCGCTTTCCTTTTTGTCACTGGGATCGAGCACAGTTGGATTGAACCCAAAGCTAAGCACTTCTCCCATTGCAAGAAAGATCAATCTAGTAGGCCAAGCCAAACTGATAATTCAGAGAGACTTGCAAAGATAACCAATCATGCATAAAAGATTTCAGAGAAGAATCAATTATTGTTCATAGATAGACTTGATCATAAACCCACAATTCATTGGATCTCTATAAACACACCGCAAAAAGAGTTACATCGAATATATGTCCAAGAAGATCGAGGAGAAATTTGTATTGAGATTCAAAGAGATAGAAGAAGCCATCTAGCTAATAACTATGGACCCGAAGGTCTGAAGTAAACTACTCACACATCGTCGGAGGGGCCATGAAGTTGATCGTTGCCCCCTCTGGCGGAGCTCCGGAAAAGGCCCCAATATGGGATCTCTTGGGTACAGAAGGTTGCGGCGGTGGAAATAGTGTTTCGTGGTGCTCCTGGATGTTTTCAGGGTATATGAATATGTATAGGAGGAAGAAGTAGGTCGGTTGAGCCACGAGGGGGGAGGGCGCGCCCAGGGGGTAGGCGTGCCCCCCTACCTCGTGGACTCCTTGTTCGTTTCTTGATGTCTACTCCAAGTCCTCTGGATCACGTTTGTTCCAAAAATCATGTTCCCAGAGGTTTCATTCCGTTTGGATTTCATTTGATATTCCTTTTCTGCGAAACACTGAAATAGGCAAAAAAACAACAATTTCCACTGGGCCTTGGGTTAATAGGTTAGTCCCAAAAATAATATAAAAGTGTAAATTAAATCCCATTAACATCCAAAACAGATAATATAATAGCATGGAACAATCAAAAATTATAGATACGTTGGAGACGTAACAGTCACCAATGAACTCAACCCGAGACAACACTCGAGCGAAGCATAGAAGGAACTCAAACCCTCGCATTCACATGTGATCTAAATTGAAACCAGCATCTAGTCATAGAACCGCTCATGATGCCACTATTGGGAAACGTAGTAGAAAACAAAAAATTTCCCTACAGTCAACCAGGAACAATATGAAGATGCATAAACGGTTTGGATCGTGATTGTTATCGACTCTGAGTAGCAGCAAAAATAGACGAGTCAGTGTAGATTGTACTTGGAGTCCCTCGACCGTAATGAACGATCCCGTGACCTACACATGAATAATCCCTCAAATGGAAGACCAAAAGCAGGGCCTCGCTACGAGTTGCAAGCATACGACCTTCACGATCTAGGATCGCTTTGCCGTCCAGATCTAATCCTCACCGTATAATTAGGGGGAGGAGATTAGAACCACACTGTTCTTCTAATAATGAGGATTAGAGGAACTAGGTCAAGCTCTGATTGATCAACTAGGATCAGCTCAAAGTAGAAATAGAGAACTAGAGGAGCTCCAAAACTTGCGTATTTGAAAGTGCCCAAAGACTCCAGTATATATATATATATATATATATATATATATATATATATATATAGATATATATATATATATATATATATATATATATTGGAGGGGGGATGGGCGCCACAAGGGGGGAAGGACTCTCCTCCCCCTCCCCAATTCGGCCTCCCAAAGGGGGAACGGGGGGCACCTCCCCTATTTGGCCTTGGTGGCCTAATTATCCCTCCACCTCTT